>NW_027526361.1:81317487-81369987 GCF_048455015.1 Haemaphysalis longicornis
GACTATTGGGTGGGGAATATTTTGTTCCAGAGCGTGTTGTGGGGGGAGGTGTTAGTTTAGAGCTGGCGAAGTATGATTCCTTCCTTTTTGATGGGTTGCTTATATGGGGGAGGTAACTACTGGTGGGCAAGTCTGTAGGAAGAGATTATGGCGTTTTAGGTTGTTTTGTGTTGTGGGTGGGGGTAGTTGGCATGGGGATGTGGCTGTCCGTAATTTCCGGGTGCACTTCTTCTCGAGCCGCAGTACGTGCTGCTTCATGGCCGGCTATGCCTGAGCGACTTGCAGCCCAGATAACGAGAGGTCAGGTAGCTAAGCCTTATTTTGGGATAACGGAGGGCTGCTGGGGAGAAACTGCCTCGCAGGAAAGTGCGGGCTGAATTTTATAACAAAAAGATGCTTCTGTGCTCGCGCCATTTATCCATTCTGTATTCGTTGAAGCTTTCCATGTTAACTCCCTCCCACCATCATTTTACCGCACGTATACAATTTTTTTACCCAAAACTCTGACCCTGTAAAATTACTGAGTCACTGGTTATCGGTCGATCCCTTTGTGCAACGCTGATTACAAAATATTCGCGAAATTACCCACGTCGCATTTTCAGTCACTAGGACAAACTTTATTGGTAAGCATCAAACATTCGGAATACGCGGTCGTTCTATTACTAGATATCTCCGCATGTTGCCAGCGATAGAAGAAAGTTGGTGTCCTTGTTTTTGTCGTTTGTTTTTTGGGGGACGTACCCACTTGTGAGATTGGAAGGAAATCGGGAGCTTTGTGGGGCTATGCGGCCGCTTAACAAAATTCACCAATATGGATACAGGAAACGTAAAAGATATAGACTAGAGCATGCGGCGTGACTCAGGAACATGATGGCTCATGACTGGAAGAAACGAGGCCGATCGAGGTAATTCGCGCCAAAAGACAAAGAAACGTAGGCCAATAAGCAGACGCGATTTAGCAGTGCACAACGTATTAAGTAACGCCAAGCTTTCGCCTCCAAAGCGCGTAAGCAGTCCTAAGTGCCGCAATGTACATTTGTATTGTCCAGCTACTCTCATACAGTTTCGGGTCAGGTACAAACACAAAGATGAGTTCGCCGAGTTACATTAATGTGCGGTTTTCCCTAACGGGAGTAGATGTATGTTATCAGTGCAGCCGGCAAAAGCTGGTTCGAATTGCACCAGCCATCCGTCTATTGCTTTTCTTGGCAGGGAAGTATCATACTTAGGTGCGCAGTAAGAGAAATTACGGTGCCTGTTCAGGGCATGCGTGTAGGAAGGCTTAACCCATGAGCTATCTGTGATGCGGTTATCGTTGCTTTTTTCGCCGTTTGTGTGTCTCAAAGATTGTTATTATTGTTTTCTGTACGTGCAGCCGAGTTTGCCGAGAATTGTGACGCAAGTAGGGTGTCGATTGGTAGCTTGGATATTTAGGATTTTAATGTGCTTTAAAATAACCAGTCACGAGTCTGCGTTTGTGTTGTCCTCATGTATTCCTGTCGTCGTTAATTTACGTGCAGTTGGTTAGTTTTAAAATGGCTCATTATCAACTCGGCCAACTTTTAACCATTTTATCAGTGCAAGGCTGATGGTCAATTAAGTTAAGCCGCAACCATGGTTATTTGCTGTTTAGTAGGCTGGTGCTTTAGACTGCTCAAAAAGAAACCATCATATACGCGATCCATCATAACTCTTGCCTATACTATACAACGGCCTACTTTCTGACTCCTTCCTCCCCTTAATCCCGGAAAAAGGCGTGTGCACGCTGACATAATTGTTTGCCTGATAGCAACAAAAGGTTCTGCACCCGTTATTCTGTCCCGTCTCGAAGTATGAAAGATTCCATTTGCTGTCTACGTGTTTCAAGGGCAAGTCTGGTTAGTGCGTCAGTTCCACTGAGCTGAAGAAAGTGCCAAACACGCCCATTCGTGCATGCAGACGCTCAGGACGTAGTAAATTGACGACGATATCTGCCCGTTGTTTCGCGCCATTAATCCGGCGCTCAACCGACTGTCGGGCGTGGGCGAGCAAAGTAAGGCGCGAATATCCATGGAGACACGGTTAAGGAGAGCCTTCCCTTTGAGGTATTTCTCAACATTGCTCAGGCGGGATCGCTGGAAGAGGACATTTGCTTCGCCACATTTGTCGTGCAAAAAGTGTTCAGGTATTAGGTTCCTTGTGTCTACTTTCTTTCCAATATATCTTCACCATAGTCTCGCTGCGTCCACAATTCATCCTACATAACGCCGACGCGTTTCTGCAACAATGTGCATCCCTAGTTCTTTCTTAAACGTTTCCGACCACGCTTCTCTAGCGCGAACTGCCTTGGAGAAAGCCGGAGTAACAAAGGAACACCCGGGCCTAAGAAAGCACGATAGAATAGGCTTGGGTATTTCGTAATGCTCCGTTAGAAATGACGCCCGCTAACCAGAAAGAGCCGCCGCTCGAGTAACGTTAAGGTGCCCCGTTCACTTTTCTCTGTATGAACCGTTTTACCGTTCCTTTAACACTGCAGAAATGCCAGCGGGGGCTATTTTGTAGATGTGTGTGGGCGTTGCGACATCAGGAGGCTGGAATCGCTTGCCGCATGAGCGTGTAAAGTATGGAAAACTTAAAAGAAGGGCCTGTAAGGTGGAAAGAGTGATTTAAAGTTACTTTAAACTTATCTAGCTCTTCTTCTTTTCTTTTTCTTGCGCCGGTAACATAAAAGACGTGTTCTCGGAGGTACAAAACAATACTTTGTTATTGATGTTTTAAAGCAGACGTAATATTTTTCCGCCTGGTTCACTTCGATCGCAGTGTTCCTAAGAAACTGGTAATCCATACTTTTCTTTCCTGTTACAAAACTGAGAAGCCCAATAGGAGCGATTTGTCATGTGGAGCAATTCAGCCGGAAATGTCGTTGTAGAGGCCGCGAAGGATAACGCGGATTGAAAGTGGAACAAGAAACGCTTGAGCGACAGTTTCACCATAACTTGGGAGAAATTGTATGTGCGTCGTACTGCACCCAGCTCCATTTCAACCCTTATTTCATTCCGTCCGTTTCACACATCGCTTCACAGACAACCCCGAGCCTATAAGGAAAATACGGTTTGAGGATCGTTTTCATGACTTCGTTCTTCATTGAACTTAGCGAAATTTTGATTGATTGATTGATTGATTGATTACGAGGTTTAACGCTCCGACGCTACACAGGCGATGAGGCGAACCGTAGTGGAGGGCTCCGGATTGATTTAGGCCACCTGGGGATCTTTAACGTGCGCCAGAATCTCGAACATACGGGCTTTTCCGCTTTTTGCCTCCATCAGTAAAGCGGCTGCCGCGGCCGAGAATCGAACCCGCTTCATTAAGCTTAGCAGCACAACGCTTTAGCCACTAAGCCACCCCGTTGGGTTTAGCGAAATTTCATCCAGCTTGCTTATGACGTCATCAATGAAGCGTAATCCGCTACTCGTGATCAGGGACATCTGCTGTACATCTTAACTTTCTTTAGGGGGTATGAGTGGGATGTTACGAGGTCATCTGGAGGTCATGGCCCACTCATCACGCGGAATTGAGACGAAGTCACACGTACGTCTAAATGCAAACGCGCCTTCCAAGTGAGTGCAAAGTAATGTTTCTTGCAGCAGAACTTTCCTCTCTCCACTGCTTAGAGCTTAGGTTTTCGCTAGAACCACTTCTTTAAGCAAAAGGCGAAAATGTGTTAGTGACCCTAAACAGAGATTCCTATTTGTATTATTTTACAGAGAGGAAGTAAACTTTCGTAGATATGTCATTCCAATTTTGGTTTTCGTTGATTTAATTGTATTCTCGAAAGCGGGTGCCGCGCACAGAAACGCTGTTTACCCAGAGCCTCATTTCATGGTGAATCTTGGGACTTAGAGAGAGAGGGGGGGGGGAGAGAGAGAGAGAGAGAGAGAGAGAGAGAGAGAGAGAGAGAGAGAGAGAGAGAGAGAGAGAGAGAGAGAGAGAGAGAGAGAGAGTGGGAGAGAGGATTTTATTTAATGTCCAAGATGGGGGCTGAAGGTAGACGTCTTGGACGGTCTTCTCCTCCCCTCAGCCGTCAGCCAGCATTCCTAGGATCCTAGCGGGGGTTCCGGCCGTCAGGACTGCTGGGAGTATGGCTCCGGTGTGGAGCGGAGAAGAATATCCCATTGCAATTGTTCTATAGTATTAATATTGAATCTCCTCAGTGTATTAGGGAAATTTTATTTTTGTTATAATGGTTGCATTGGATTCACAAATTCAACTTCCCCAGAAATCTCCATAGAGAACCATAAATTTACAACCTCGTTGTAACGAAGTAAATTTGACCTGTCAATGGATATAACGAACTCATATTAGGCTTCCCCCTCCCCCCCAAAAAAAAGCAAAATCCCGACCACGGTGCGTGAAGTATTCCGTGGAGTTCGATACTGGTTTGGCGCGGCCGTTTAAAAATCTCCGCGTTGACCTCACGGCCAGCTGACCATGCTATCGTCGCTGAAGCCACCGGAAAAGCCGGGAGCGAGTGATGACGAAGACGCCGTGGTCTCCCACGCACAGACGTTCGATGTGCCACCGTCGTCGTAAGCACTCGATCCGGTTGACTTTCTACATCGTTTCTTCGGCGCCCATGGCGACAGCATAAACGGCATCAGCTCGCTGGCTGCCACTGAAAAGGAAGTCTTTCACTTGCAATGTCCGAAACAAAGGAGCACCGCAGACTTTTTTTTAAGCTATATACAGCGGACAATAAAATTGCAAGTGTGCTCATTGAGCAAGCAAAATATTTCTCAATTCGATTTCTGTCTCATGCGTCGTTCCTTAGCGGTACAGTGCGCTGCGAGGCGGTTTCCTTCTTTGCATGCTTATCGTTTTGCGCCCAACTGAGCATACATTGCGGTAAACTGTTATAATTGATATAAAGAAATATTGGATATAACGAAATATTTAAGGGTCCCCTTCAACTTCGTCATAACGAGGTTTGAGTGTATTATTCTTGATAATCCCTATAGGAATACCATTGTAAAGCCGCCGATCTTTGAGGCACACACAGGAATCGAAACCAGTTACAAAGGCAATGACACATGCAAAATTTCTTGTCAAAATTAAGGGTTCGCTAACTAGTATTTCCTTTTGATCTGCATGGCGTTATTAGATGCACATTGCATTTCTTCAAATTTTAATGCCTATCCATTTGTCGCTCAAACAACTGCCGTTGACTCTGCACTTTTGGTTAGCAGAAATAAATAACAGAATTGCTGGGGCAGTAGGGACACCACAGGTGAAGATCCTTTTGTGAGAGCTACGTTGTTCTACCCTTTAAAAGTATCGGTGTCGACGAAAGTGCCTTAACGACGCGTGAGAATTGCGCACCCTGTAGCCGGCCAAAGAGGCTGACTTGTCACAGCTGATGTGGTGGATGCCTTAATGTCCCGGTAGGGCTTTTCATGAGTAAAACTGCTACAAGGAAACTGGCAGACAAATATGAAGATTTCTGAAAACGTACTCGATTCCACTCCCGGGAGCGATGAATATTTGCGTCGTGGCTCTTGTTTTATTTTTTATTTTTCTCGTAAACCTCTGATAGAGACGGGTAGGGCTGCAAACATAAGGCGCAGTTCAGTAGATTCCCCGATTTTCGTGCTTATTTTTGCATGAAAAAGAAGCTAGCTTGCCTGCGTACCGGAAACAGGTCCTGTGCCAGTGCTGTAAAACGAACAAGGGCAGATGCCCTAGTATACTGGCCAAGGCAGGGTGTCAAAGTAAGCTTGCTCGTGCCTGTGAACAATGACGTATGCGTGTACGTATAACGCAGATGACCAATTGTAGGCGCTTGTTTGCGTGCGCGGTGAAGAAAGCGATTACCGAGATTTTGATTTGGCGCTCTGATGCTTTACAACAGTGTCTACGTTAGGCAGTACGTTCCTGAGAGCTCTATTTTCTAATTTTCTAACCTTCTAGTGACTTGATCTGTATGAGCAACCTTTTTCCGCGACTATGGCTTCTCCCGTTCGGCGAATAACTTTTTCCCCGTGTTTCCTCTACTATACATAATCTGTAGCCAGATTGTTAATTGCGGCCCAAATTCAATATAACCCCAATTAACGGACATTAAAAAATTATATCACTTCAGACAGACGTTGTCTATCCGTTCAGTACCGCAGAAAAGAAAGAACAACTGCGGCAGCGACTAAGTATGTTCTTGTTCTATCGAAACGAGGCATTGAAGAAACAAAGCCACAATAAAGGTCCTGCCAAGATGACATCCCGTTGGTTTTACTTAAGAGTGTGCACCGCATAACCTAATATAATAACACCTGACGTAAGGTGCACTGTCTGGATTTCTTGGTTTGATACAGTCCGCCTGGTTGTTTAAGAAGTGTGGAATCATCGGGCACTTACTTCAGTTTTTAGAACGATATCTATCCTGCAGGCATAAACACCATGTGATGTCATCACCGTTATTTCCCCCTCTAAGCCTTTTCCATATTTGCTTTTTTTCCACACTTCAGTGTTGTTCTCTCCACTCCTAACTACTCAGTCGATGCCTTGGACGTCCAGAGAAACCCTAAGGCTAACTACTCTCCGGAATTTTTATTCCTTTCGATGCATGAGACTCGACGCTCTCGGCACGATATATGTTACCTCTTAAAGCCTGCCGCACCACCGATGGTTTGGAAGAAACTTCCATTCCTTTGGCCGCCACTTTCCTGTTCATTTACTTTAAGGGTGAGCACAGGATATAGTCGCCGGTGCGTAGCTACTAAGCTTAGGCTTCATGGGGCCGGTGAATTACAGGAAGTGCTTAGAGCTTGCACTAGAACAAGAAAACATATTAAAAAGCGCAGTAAAAACGAGACAAAAATACGAGACGACACAGGACGAGCCCATGGTCCTCGTCTCGTCTTTACAACATTTTTTTTTGTTTATTTGTAATAGTAGAGGACTCGCATAGGCCCTCTGGACGAGGTATTACGTTGGCGGCGTGTGGCGGAAGACAACACGGTTTAAGGAAAACATTACGAAGCAATGCAATATAGTAAGATGAAAACAACCAGAACCCAGCTGCAATAAACTAGAAAAATTATGACTGCAGCCCACGATTGCATTCATCTATACAATTATTAAAATTAGTGACCTTGGCGCTTGTAAGCTCGACAAATGTATTTGAAATCTCTGTGGCAATATTTGTCGCCAAATATCTGTCAACAGTGGGGAATATTGCCTATAATGGCGAGAAATGAAGTGAACGACGTAATTGGTCCTTTAGTTTATAAGGGTATTCATGGGCAGAGTTTCCAGTTCGGCGATTTGTCGCCAAACTGGCGACTTTTCGAGACTCTTGGCGGCGAAACTTAAGTATGGCGCCTTGGCTACTTTCTGGCCCCTTTGAGCATTGGGGATTTTATATATTTACGGGCTCACACGATGGCCGACTTTCCACAAAGGGGGCCTTATACGACTTGATTTCATTTCAGCCATTCAGACAAACTCAACAAACAGAACACAACAATCTTTTAGGCAGATGATGATTATCTGGCGAAATCTAGAATAGGCCTAAAAATTCAGTCACCAAAAACGAAATTTTCCTTGGTCCCTTATAATTTCTTACACCTGACGTCCTATGAATAGCGTCAAAGACTTCAAGGAAAGTCATCGGTATAAAGCGTAATGCTTCGGTAGTTTACGGGAGCTTGAGATATCATGCGGAGTGGTGGGAAGAGTGTACAACGTTCTACAATAGGCACGGGAATGTAAAGAGGCAGCGAAAGTGGTAGAAAACGGTGTGCAGTAAATGCCAATTCCAAGTCAATCTTATTATTTGAATGCTTCACCTAAACCTGCACGTTTTTATTTTTTTGTGGACAGTAGTGAACCTCTGTGGCTTTCTCGCACCAGAAAAAAACGATGAAGATTTATAATGCAGTTGTGCACTTAAACCAGTATATAACGAAGTTGACGAAAATTTCGAATTTTTCGTTACACGCAGGTTTCGCATTAAGGCTCGTATGAATGAAGTAGAAGCGAAACCAAAATGCTAGACATCAGTGCTGGCGAACTCGCCCTTCAAGTATTTATTTCAGAGCGAAGAACAGCGGGATTTCCTTGTGCGGCTTTCCCACGAGCTTAGTCACTACACGGCACTTCAAGAAAGCAATGTCACTTACAACCGTATTCACAAATGCAACTTAAGCATCACTTGTGCTTTTGACAGTTTGCGGTGTTGTAACGCGTTTGAAGGACCAAATTTAGCCCGAAAAGACGCCTGTTCGCGAACGTGATGCTCTTTTCGGAACTCTAAATTGGTGAGAGGATGCTAGCTGGGATACTGTACCGTGCGGCGACGTTCTTCTTTCTCGCAATTTAAAATTGCGAGCCTGTCTTGGCAAGACAAAACTTTGCGTTTTCTGGCAGCAAAAATCATCACCGACATCACAGATAACAGTGGAGACGCACGACTACACGCCGACAGGCAGGCCTAGCACCTAATTGACACCGCACTCACACATGGAAACTCCCGGTAGTTTACGGCGCGGCTAGAAGTCCCTAAATTAGTGCCTTTTTCCAGCCGATTTTTCAGAAAATGGCAAAAAACAGTGGATTATCAGCGTAGCGAATCCGTTACATAAAGGTTAACCGTCGTAACGCCTTCGCTAGATAGAGGCCGCAAAACATCGGTTTCAATAAGGCTGGCAATGGGGAATTGAAAATTTTGTTAAATAAAGGAATTCGTTACAAAGAGGTTTGCTCCATCCAGGTTTAACTGTATACTTCCCAGAATTTCTTCATTTTTTTCCGCAAAGGTGAACGAAAAAGCATTTGCTAGCATCACTTTGCTGAAAATGCCGCCTTTTATGGCTGCTTTGCAAATATTCACTTTGAGGTGGCAACCTCCTTGGCTACTTCGGATAATTTCCCGGCCGTTTTTTTTGGGGGACCTGGCAGCCCTGCCGCGGGGAAAGAACAGATTCGATCCATGCAAGAAGGATCACTGATAGGCTGATAAAGATTTGGGAATATTCTATGGTGAGGAACGCGGTAGTTGTCTCCGTGGAGCGATCATCTCTTATTTTGTTTTTGTCGTTAAGGTGAGTCTTGGATACGGCCACAAGACGGACAGGAAAATATGACGTGTATTAAATCTAGCAACGCGTGTAAAATCCCGCATACAGCATCAATTCCGTCCCCCTTGTCATTTTTTTAAAATTCGCTAATATCCGTCGATGGCTGTATTTTTCCGCTTTTGTCAACGAATGTTTCTGTTGGGTTGTTGAATGTGGAGCTCATCGAACTCGCCCAACTTTCCGTATTAAAGGCATACTGTTTTAAGGCTTTTAGAAAAGCTCCAGATAATAGCTGTTACAATTGATAATATAATAGCTGTTACTTGATAGATGATAGATATTGATAGATGATAATAGCTGTTACTATTATCAGATAATGTTATGTCCGCTGCCAAAAATTTATTCGTGCGTGATTACGTGCTTAACATTTCTTCCTTGGGTAACCCACCGTACGCGCATGTGTGTGCCATGTTGCTGTAAGGGCAGGAGTGACCATGGCTCTGGCCGCAGCAACAGCAGCAACTTCTCGGCGTGGCACTTAAACGTGGGGTCGACGTTCTCCGGCACGTAATTGCCGCGCACATCGCCTTGATTGATGGAGCTGGCCCAATCGATGGTTGACCGGTCTCAGCGTGAGACGAATCTGCCAGCCGATGCGGCTATATACGCCCTGTAGGCCAATCTCTGGCCGCCGCTTTTATATCTATCGCACAACTATACACCACAACCCCTACTTTTTTGTCCCGCGTAAACTTGGGAACCCCGTTCTGCCACAACCTTCCTTTTATCAAAGTAAGAATAGGAGGAAGAAACGTGACGTACAGCGCATTGAGGGTCGACGCGTTGCGGCCTCTTTATCGGTGGGTGGCGACGAGAGCCGAATTTAATATTTTCTTGTTTTTTTTCTGCACATCTGTCGGACACTGTCTTAGCGACGGGAAGTTGTACCTGCCCCTAACTTCGTGACGTAATGTAATGATACGCCCGTGGTGGTGGTCTGGTATGCACTCCAAATCGGTAGCATGAATCTAGATTTTTTGTTTTGCCTGCGCTGGCCCGTTTGTCGCTGGTATACGCCGCTAGCACCCTTGCATAACCGTTATTATGAGGCTATAGGGCGTCGGAACGCCTATCAGGCACTGTTCTGTTGCCATGCAGGGCATTTTCGAAACGCCGCTGTAGATACAATGCGAGCAATGAACCAGTCTCATAATACATACACTATCCGGAAAATGAACGTATAAGTAAATGAATGCATGAATTTTACGATAGAATTTTGAACAATCACACAGACAACAAAAAAGTAACAGACTTAAAATTCCAAGTTGTACTGACAACTTAGAGACATTGAATATCAGAACCAAGCTAGTTTTTGTAGTTGGGGAATTTTTCTGTAAATTTTCATTGGAAGTTGCCAGTAATAGTGGAGCTGGCATCTTGTGGCACTGAGAGAACTGATAACATTCGTTCCCTTGGAGAACGTTCTGGTTACGAAATAATTGAGGTGGAGCGTAATGGGACAACAACAGACGCTAAATTTTTCAAGATGACCGAATCGTAATGGTGCGCATTGGGGCGGTACGATCAAGGCCAGTTGTGGTGTACGCTTAGGAGATATGAGGGAGTTAACAAACTTTATGCGACAGGAACCGCGATCTTAGGGCACTCTCATAGTGGGAGGTGCCTTCGCTTCAGCATACCTTCGTTTTTTTTTTTGGCGAGATTTGCCCTCTCCACCAGCATACGCTGGACGGCCAGGGACGAGCTGGTCAGAAGCTCCACCCACTGCTAAGGTGTGATCTTAGTGAGTGCTGGGAGAGATGGTACGATTGCATAGATCTCTCATCTGAAAAAAATTCGGCCATTTTGGAAATTAGATGCGAAGACTAAGAAAACAGTGGAGCTGGTGGTCGTAACCTAGCTTTAACTTGGCTTTTCTTAGGTGCCCCTTTCTGAAGAAAGCGATCGTTAAAAAGCGAAGCTTTCTTCGCACGAACGGAGTTAAATCAAAGCACACAATTCACCCTCCTAAAGTCGAAAATCCAAGCTGCCGAAGTACGAAACCAAAGTCCGCTGAAAATCAGCCAGAGTCCAAAGCCAACGCTCGTGCTACGAACCATAATGAAAAGCTGTGCGCAATGAAGGTGAACGAAGTCCATTTTTCGGGGGCAGGCTGCGTTGGTGCGGAGCATTTTTGCGGCGTAAAGTTACCCACCAGAATGGCTGCACCTGTTGGACGCGTGCTGTTGGGCACTGGCCAGATTAATAATGGACGGATTGTTTTTGCTGCAGTGATGTGCATCTTCTTGGTTGACTGATAGCTTTTGTAGGCTGTAGTAGGTGCAATTTTGCATGCAGTAAACAAAACCAAATAGCGCAATCGGATAGACGCCGGTTTTATAAGGCGTGGGACCAGGTTCGATTTCGACCCCAGGAAGTGGTTTTTTTCCTTGGGGTGCGCATTCCCAACACCTCCTGGTGGGTTCATTGCCTCTTCGACACTTTCCTTCAGACTTTCTGGCCTAACTTTTTCCCCCTCTCCGCTTGTCCAAGCTGAATTTTCTGTTAACGATTCGCATGAACGGAAGAATGCTTAAGCGCTCAACTGTTAATAGTGAGCCAAATTGTGGGCAAAGTTTATTTCAAGCGATGCAACATGTGTTAAACATGGTGGTGTTGACAAGGGTGTTATAAAAATATGTGCCTGTACGTGGGAGTTGTAGATGTGAAGACGGGAATTTTGGGTGTTATATCCAGTAGTGGTTGAGAATGCCTGAAAAAGTAAAGAGGGAAGCAGGGGTAGGGAATTACGGAAAAATGGGGTCTCTTGGGTCGGGGGTCGACTGCCTGGTGTATGTAACACGAATTGTAGACGGGCCAGTTGGTACATTACTGAGTTACAAACAGTGCAGGAAAGGACGATAGGAGAATTAGCGCCGTGTTTGCGTGATCCTCCTATCGTCCTGTTCCTGAGATGTTTGTAACTCACTGGTGTATGTTATTTGGGGCAACGGCAAGTGCCGCTTCATTGACCGGCTGGTCCGTGTGGCAGGAGGTCCATACGATCTCCACGAGGCGAGGGGAAGTTTGGGTGGTGGTCGGAGAACTTGCAGCGCCTCATTTAAGATGCGGCCAATGAGGCAACAACGGCAGGCAGTTTGAGAGTCCGCGATGAACGGGGTGTACTCTTGATGTCGGGTGAGGGCGAGGGCAAGGTGACTTTTGCCGTCTCGGGCTTTGTAGTCACAGTGGTGGCAGCAGGGACTTTTTGATACTGTTTGGGAGTCGCAGTGGCAATGTATGCGTTGTGGTAACTGTACGGGGAGGCGTCGGTCTATCTCTTAGTGCCTTGGTGGTAGTACCTTGCTTGGAGGTATCTTCTTCGGGCTAGTCTGCGAGCGGCGTGTAGAGTTTGGTTCACGTTAGGCCGTATTGTGGCTATTTTTGAGTGCTTGTCAAATGTGTGATGGGAGGGCTTCTTTGATTACTTAAAGGGGCACTGACACAAAAATTTTGCATCTTGTTTTTTTTTTTTTTGTTGCGAGAAGTAGCTAGTGACCTACTTATAACCTGTAGAAACCTCATTTGCTTCAGCGTGCGACGGCTGTTTAATTAGAGGCGTTTTCAATGTGGCCAGTCGCAGTTTCGGTATCAGCGAGTGCCGCGAAACGATGGATTTTGTGGATTTTGTGTGAACAAAGCTGACCACGTGACCGTCAGAGGGATATCACAGAGCAGAGCCGCCGTAGCACTGTCGAATCCGCATCGACGGCAGTTTCTGCGAATGCCCCCACGTACTGATCTCGTGAGGCGCTTAATTACAAAGCGACCGTAGATGTGACGCAGGCGCTGCGAGTGCAAATGCTACCGCGGCAAAAGAACGACGCGCGACGCTCGAGACGGTGGGTGGCAAGACGCGCGCTATGAGCAGCCGGCCGGTCTGCCTACAGGTCCGCCTACAGATGTGTTCGGCTTAGCACTGCGGCGAATATTCGAGTGCCGCTCTCGTAACCGGTGCCGATGACAATTTTTAATGCAACCCGCCATCGCATCATTAACTCCTTCCTCATGTAAGCCACCATGGTCGGGACTTGGGGACAATTTCGTGCAGCGGTAACAAGCTATCACTCGAGCTACCTGCGCCGGCCTGGGCCACTTCGCGGCCGTGGCCGCCGCCTGCACAGCGACCCTGCGGCTAGCTCAGTGGGCTTTTCGAGCCTCCGGCGCGTTTTCGCATCCAATGGTGATAAACAGTAATAGAAACAGAGTGCCTGGAATCGCTGTAGAACTTTGGTCGCGGCCAGCTGCCCGATGAGCTGACGAAATCACGGCGCCTCCGCCGCCAACGGTCGGGTCGTTCGTTCTCGAGAGCAGAAGCTCCGCCCTCCGGCCCTCCGATTGGAGCGGCGAGCCGGGCGAGCCGGCGAAAAACGCCGGCAGTGCGGAAGCGGCAAACACAAACTCGTGACGTGTTTGGATGTTGTTTATATACACAATATTCTCGGGATGTCGATTGCGCGTGGTCCTCTGCTGGCTGCTCGGTTGCGTTTCGCACACTTTAAAATTGATTTTAAATATGTTCTAGGCTGTGCTCGCCGCTGATATTTTGCAGATGATGTAAATGTGTTCCCACCAATCTATCTCCGAAGTTATCTCGCCTTCAAAATTTTGCGTCAGTGCCCCTTTAAGGGTCTTGATCTTCATATCTGAGTGCGGAGAGGAATTGCAATCCGGTGGTTGGGAGGAAGAGACGGAGCATTTTAGTTTTGTGATGTGCTTAATGTCGTTCAGACATCCTGTTGTGAATGCCTAGCTGCAAGAGTTTCCTCATCGATGTGGTGGGTGTGAGGCCGAGAGCTATTTTGGGAGTTTGAATAAAAGGGTTGTCCTGTCTTTTGGTTTCGGCAGGTTTGAGGCACACGTAGGGATGTCTGAAAAAAAGCTTAAGGCATAACAGTTTTCTACTTAAATGAAGCGTTGTAAACATTATGATTTCATGAAAAAAAAACGCTTGCTTGGGGTTCATATTTCGAATTATTAAAACAAGCTACACTATTTTGCGCTGGTTCAGAAGTGGTTGTAAACAATATAGTATGTGGGTAAAAAGACATGTTGCCAATGTCGCGTATAGTCGGCCAAATCTAACTGGCGTTCGGGAGCAGTGATATTTCATTCGTCAGCGGCGTAAGACGGAAGCCAAGTTGCAAACAGGCCCATCGCCTGCTAGGCTGTTCCTTTGTAAGGGCGTCATACGATTGAAAATCTCCGCTTGCGCACGCTAGTTTAAGATTTGGCAGACTGTACATAATGTTAACTTAAGAAAAGGTACTCGCCCTATCCCGTAGACTCCAGTAACGCTCTCAGAAAGGGGACATCCCGCAGTGTTGGTGGCTGAGGGTCATGCCGCAGATATTGGAATAGCATGCATCGATAGGGATTATTGATGTACACGACATTGTACCATTTTGTTGACTGGCACTATTTTTGAGCACGCCGCTGTAACGTCTATCAGCGGTTTTATTTTAATAACCCAAAATTGTTTTAACTGTACTCGAGACTGTAATAGTATTCCCTTTTTTGCGTTTGTGAAAGCCACTCATGCACGTACTTACACAAAATATCATGCTGCCGAGCTTAAGGAACGGGTTCTATTCCCGTCCGCAGCGGCGGCTGTTCTGATGGAGACGAAAAGCAAAAATTCGCGTGTGTTCGTGATTTCGGCGCACGTTGACGATCGCCAGGTGGACAACATTACTCCAGAGCCCTCCACAAACTGTGCAGTTTCGGTACATTAAACCCCACAATCAATCAATCAATCAATCAATCAATCAATCAATCAATCAATCAATCAATCAATCAATCAATCAATCAATCAATCAATCAATCAATCAATCAATCAATCAATCAATCAATCAATCAATCAATCAAGCAATCAATCAATCACAACATATATTGATTTTTTGCAGGTTTCAAAATTCAAGAGAAAGTAACGATTTATGTCGATTTGCTCCAGATGCAATTCTTCTGAAAAACAAAATGCAGAACGCTATTGCTAAAATGCTGGAAGAACAGCCATCTCCTAAGCAAATTGCAAGATATTACCGCTGATCCTTGCATCCGAGAGGACGGGACGAGAACACCCGTGCTCGTCCTCGCAGACCACCCACCGTCATATTAGACGGCGGAATTTCCCAATCTTTCCTTCATTCTTCGATGCAACGCTAGCTTGCGGAGAGACGGGTAAGGAGAGAGCGAAAAGGGGACGCGTTCCTTCTTCCGCATGACTCTTTATATTTGCTTACGCATTATGAACAGGAAGCTGATGTGGAATACGAAGCGACGGGATAAACAGAAGGTCGGTAATATGACATTGCAGCAGAACTTCTTATCCGGCTACTCGGCTTTCTCTCTTTCTACTGTAGCTTCTGTCTATATCTTCACGCGTTTCCTCTCCCTTCTTCAATTTTTTGTCATCGGTGCGCGCGGCCCCCTTTTTGTGTGTCCCCTTTGTTTAACGACAATGAGGCGCTGCAGTGTTTTTTTGTCATACATTCGCATTTGTTCTGGGCGCATTTGTTTTTCCACAGGCTTCTTTGCACAACCAGGGGAGTGAGGAGTGTAGACCTTACGAAGGAATTTGTTCGTCAGAGGCTTCCTCTGTCTACTTGACTGAAACAAAATCTCTCGTTTGAGTACGTCCTAGTGGAATGTGTACTGGCGTTGCAGACACCAGCAAAATAACGAGAGGCGAAGGCAAACTAGTATGTTTTCAGTAAACCTTTTTTTTTGTAGGTGGTTGGGTGTGCGTCTAGGGGGGCGAGTGCATGAGGACTCATACCACGCAGCAGGGTGTTGCCGTCTCTCTCCGTTTCTCTGTTTTTCTTCTGGCTTGCCCTAAATTAAATATCAAGCGGGTGGATTTGACCAAGTCTCAGCTTTTTGAACTGAGCGAAAGTTGTTATCGGTGCCCCTCGAGCCGACAGTGCGAGGCAGCGTGTTAATAAGTATTTTTTTATACATTTTTATCTTGCAACGTTTGGACGACAATTTTTGGCTCCAATAAATGATAAAGACTCCAAACGTTTTATGTAAACCAAAATGAGGAGTCAGAGAGGCGTCTTAATTCCGAAATGGCTTGAGCTTAAGGCACGTCGACAGCCTTTGATCATTTTGCATACGTTTTCGTCCTCGACTGGTCGCTAAAATTGATAGAAGGTACTTTTAAATGCTACTTGCGGCATTTATATGATTTTTGTCTCCTGAGTTTGGGGTCAGTACACTCCTTGGTTTGGAATTTGAATTTGTTTGGTTTAGAAGAACAAGAGCATAATTTTTGTGATATGAGAACGCGAGAGGGTTTTCTTTGGCTGGGTTCATCAACAAGTCTTCTGCAGATGACGACTGTACCTACACCCTCAACACTGGTTTGGCCTCATGCTTCCTGTTGCAGAAACAATATACAGGCTGCTGCGACAGCACCTCCACAGGATCTCAAGGCCAACCAACGCTGCCTGCAATATTTATCATGGGCGCTACTTTCTGTGTTTTTTTTTTTTTTTTTTGGGGGGGGGGGGGGGGTTCGCGCGCTATGGAACACAGCGGAAGCAATGAAAACTGAATCGAGTAGAGGGTTAGCAGTTGGGGGTGACCGGCAGAAGTATTTTTCAGAGCCACGCAGACCCTTTTGTGGCAATTATGTGCGCGAAAAGGGAGAGCATGGTGACTGCGGCTCAGACAGCAGTGATTGCGTCAACCGGTGCTGCTACCCTACAGCAAGTGGGGACGACAAAGCGTGCAAGCTGGTGCCCAGTGAACTCAGCAGGTAAGTTCAGCCACTTGGATTTGAACAAGATGATACCACATTTCATTTACAAAAGCGGAAACGCCCGTATTGAAAGAACTAAAAATTAATGCTTATATACAGAAACCTCAGTACCTTGTCGCTCGAGTAACGAGATGTTTGTAGTTTTGAGCGTAATATTAGCGCTTGAGACGCGAAGCACGGGTCGGGTGTTGTCTAGTGATTGGCAGGAGAGAAGCACAGGTGGGCAATTTCAGATGAGATCGTAGAAAGGGTCGTTTGCTGACCTCATCAATTGGCTTGATTTTTTTTGTATAATTCCCTGATTATGCTCATGTCCAGGCTTACCAATATTTTCCTTAGAAAATTTCTTGTCAAACGTAACAAAACTTTGGAGTGCAACATGGTAAACCCCAGTTGCCCCCTTCCCGTGCGCTTTGCTCAAATTTCACGAAGTCTACCGAAGAAAGTATTTATAACGGGCTAAACAGAAATTCCATGCTCAATTCACGCCTGGTGTAAATTTCTCTGAAAGGTTTTGTTGCTGACAAAAATATAAATATTTTGCTTCGAATTCGGCTCAGAGCTAAACTTTTTTAAACTTTGTACCGGAATATTACAAAGTATCATTAAGCCTCAATCTAAAACATTTAATCAGTTGTGCTCCTTATGTTTATATACGAATACCCCGAATAATATAATTGCAAAAACTGCAAATAAGGTGCACGGGCAACCAAGTTTGAAGAACGAATGATTAAATAAAATCTTTATTGATAACAAAAAGTACTGTTGGCAGTGCACCCGCCCGGTAGAAGGGATCCCTAGTCCGGGATCCCCTGGCTGCGGCTGTGTGCGCGGGACCTTTTCCCCAGGACAAGAACAAACTTAAATCACTAAGTTAGATGCTAATATAAAAAATAACATCGTTGAGTTTTTGGAATTCTCCTCAGATGAAAGGCTTTACATATACTTGCATTTTCATTACAAACATGTTCCATCTTTGTGTTCTGTGAAAGCCTACAGCGCAAGGAAGACCTAAACGCCCTGCTCTCCACGACGTCCCTTAAGCTTGGAAACATTAGATATGTTTTTATATAATAAATGGCAGCCTAATGTCGTCCCTGAAGAGGAAAGTGTATGATAGCTGCATCTTACCAGTACTCACCTACGGGGCAGAATCCTGGAGGCTCACTAAGAGGGTTCCACGTAACTTGAGGACGACTCAGCGAGCAATGGAACGGCAGATGATAGGGGTAACATTAAGGGACAAGAAGTGAGTGGAGTGGGTCAGGAAACAAACGTGCGCTAAGGACATATTAGTAGAATTTATTAAGAAGAAAGGGGTCTGGGCAGGGCATTTGTGGCGAAGGCAAGATTACCTCTGGTAATTAAGGTTAACAGAGTGAATCCCTAGAGAAAGCCCACGTGGCCGAGGGCGGCAGAAATTAGATCAGCAGATGAGATCCAGAAGTTTGTGGGGATAAATTGGTCGCACTTAGCACAGGACTGGGATACTTGGAGATCCATGGAAGAGGCATTTGCCCTGCATTGGGCGCAGATAGGGTGATGATGTTCATGATCGTTGTGGTGGTGTTGATAATATAGGTGATGATAATGATCATAATCATATGTTTTGTACAAAAGAGCACTGATCCCTCCATGGATACAACAGAAAAAAGTATTTTTAATGTTCAAGTTGGAACCACAACAACCAAACTGCTCCCAATTTAAAGTGCATAGATTTGGAGGAAAAACGACAAAACTCTTAGGTTCAGACCTATATTAAAAACGCTTTTCACGTTTTGTGAAACTCTTTTAATATGTTTACTGCTAAATTTACGTTGGTTAAAAGTAAAAATACCTTTCATCTTATCCATACTGGAGTGTGCACAGCGCTAGAATGAAACCCCGTCAGCCATGCTGCTCACGGGGAGCTCAGATCCTAGGTCGGCGTACTCAATCTTGAATATCCTAATTTTTACTCTTTCGTAGTGAAACTCACGAGTGAGTACGATGAACAGTGAGCTTTGACTCAGAAAAAAGAGAGTATGATGAAGAGGGAGTACATGCACTCGCGAGTAGTACTCATGAGTACAGTACTTGAGACTGCTGTATACACAAGTACATGAGTACTTGCTTTTTAGTACTGAGTATACGTCTGAGTACTGTATTTGCGAGTAGATTTACTCGCGAGTATATGCGCTCGTAAGTAGCACTCATGAGTACTCTACTTGCGAGTACAAACTTGTTAGTTTGATCACGCATTGGAGTCGCGACATGCGTGCGCAAGTCTCAGGCACTTCGCGGTACCCATTATGATGAAGGTAAAATGAATGATGTGACAAGGGCGAAAACTGCGGCGAAAACTGACATATTGAAAGCCCGGGTTAGCATGGGTGGCTTCGCTCCAGTTTATTCGTTCAAATTGTTCAAAGGAAGAAGGGCGGAGGCTGCTTGCATGTACATTACAGGTCTTTACAATCGGTAACCAGAAAAGCTTTTGTCTGTTTTAGTTAGACACAATGATGAAAATGTAACGGGGAGAACCAACTGGTATGGATGGAAGCGTTCTCGGGCTCTGGCGTAGTTGTGCCCAAAAGTCTAGTTCAGTGTGTAAATGCAAGTGGTTGATTGCGAAAGCACATTAGTAGAAACACTTATGAATAAGAGAAAACGTGAGTACAGATTGCCTACAAGTGAGTGAGTGAGTACGCGCACGAGTTAGTACACACTGAGTATGAGTACAAGTGAGCAGTGCGTAGGAACGAAATGTGTTTCGTTGTGGTTTTTGTTTCATTCCGTATATTAAAGATCTCTTGCGGTTCAACTCCGGAACGGGAAAAAATTATTTCATTGTAACTGTGCATAACTGCTCGTGTTTGGGCGCAAGCAAAATTGATTTTTTTTAAATTATGTAAAAAAACTGAAAGAACTATGAATTATGTTAAAGGGGCCATGCAGGCTAAACACAATTTTGGTTCATTCGAAAGATTACCTCGTTATCTTCACAATGACACCAATTTTACGTACATCTCTGTAAATAAGCTACATAATTAGGAAAAAAGGAATGGCCATGCGACTCACTAGCTCATTTCCAGAAACACAAACATATGACGTCATATGCATAGCCGTGTGACTGGCTCAGTCAGGAAAAAGCAAACGCAAGCTACGCAGGGCTTATAAGTCTGCAGAATGGGTTATTTCCGTTTAAATGCATTGCACATTCATTTTATAGCTGTCAGTATGGTGCGGTGAACCCGTGCGAGCTACGAAAGCACACGTAAACGTACAAGTACCAGTGCGTACTGTTGTTGGTACTGTGCGCACTATGCTTGTCATTGCTGCACTGCAGTATGGCGCTTTGGGTTCGTGTCAAACGACACTGGCCGATTGGCATAAAAGGCATTGTCTCACGTGAACCTATTTGCCGAACACGCCCCATGCTTCCCGAAACGTCTACTACCTACCGCAACAAAACATGCCATCTGCAAATGCGGTCAAAAACAAAGCAAAGGCGAACAGGGATGCGGTGCAGTATGGGAGAGTGTTCTAGGAGGAGTGACGGTAAATAGGGCTCCGCAGTACGCTGCAGACTCAAATGAGCGCTTGAAGTTCGCGTGAAGACCCGTACATGTGACGTCATGGCAGATGTCCGGAAACACACGATTTGGCAGGAGAATCAAAATTATAAGTTAAATTTATTAATTTCTCGGTGAAGAAGTCATGGCTTGTTGCCGGAAAAGCGCTGGGAGCACTTTAAAGCTCCACATATTACGAATAAAACGAACCTGTGTTTTGTCTGCGCGGCCCCTTTAAAGAATAATAAGTGATGCTTATAATTATTGGTAAACATGTTCGTCAAATATCTCAGCTGCACACAAAGAAATTCGAGGACACGTTAGGCACTCTTTGTCCTATACCTTCTGATGGTGCAGGTGCAAATGACTCTCCAAGTTTTCACCCCGGTCCCAAGAAACTACATGCAGGCCTTAAAAGGCACATGGCACCCAGTACTGACTAAGGGGCTCTCGTAGAAAAACAATTCATCGAGCACTGTTTGTTTCGAGGCGCGGAGTTAGATTGAAGTGCAGAACTATTAGGAGCAAGCACTCTAAGCTTCCACCATCTTGCTGCGCGCCTTCGCTCAGTTACTGAGTATGCGGCATTGGTGCCGAACACGAACACTCAAATTCTCATGAATAAATTTGAGGCAATCCAAAATCCATCTATGCGCTTTCTTACTAACTTTTATAGTTGGATTACTTTTGTTACAAGTTTAAAACGCTCTATGGTATGAAAAATTCTAAAACTCCTTTGTTTATTCTTAATTCATATTGTAGGAGAGAAAATAGCAAAGGCCAAATATCAGTAATTTGAGACTCTCACGTATACATCCAGATAAATAGATAACAGCAAAACATTGGTGAACATTAATTGTGCGCATCCACATCGGAAGCGTCTTTTTTCTCAAAACTATTATAGATAGGAATACCCTGCCCGACGGTGTAGCTACCGCCCCTTCTGAAATGTTTTCCGCTGTGCTGCGGTAGCACTCAGGTACAATTGAAACATGAGCTGCAGCTGTTTCCATTCAGTGGGCGGCAGTAATGCGCTCTTGCCGCTGCTAGTCATGTGCGCTGTGTTCACGCGAAAAATTGTTTTTTTTTCGTTCTTATTCTTACATCGTGTTTCGGTATACTCGTCTTTATTAATGTATAGCACGCCCCCTTCAACAATGCCGCAGGGCTAAACTGGATATTTTAATAAAATAAATAAAATTACGTATCCCTCCTATTAAATACAACGACGATGGTTGAACACGAAGCGTTCTCTTGACGGATTCTTTTGTTGTTCTCTGAGTTTGTAATGAGTTTCGGCCATGTCAAAATGGAGCAGTCAGATAGATAACTCTAGGGAACCAGGTTTGATTTTGGCGACAGGGAGTGTTTTTTATTTCTTTCACTTTATCCTTTTTCGCTTTGCAGACGCCATCTGTGAGAACACAAAAGTTTCGCATTCATTAATAAATAAATCGGACCACGGTGTCTTCATCGCAGCCAGAAGCGGGTAGTGATGACACGAGGAGCTCACAACTGCGCCTATTGACAGAGAGGGAGGGAGTAGGGATGCAAGGAGCAAGCCTTCCGGGGGAGAGACGGCGCAAGCGTAAAGAAAGACAATTTAATGCCAGGGAATCGACGGCAATCTCCCACGTCGCTCTATGGAAATTGAAATAAATCCTGAAATACCGGAACTTGCCACTAAAACCGAAAACCCAAGGAAACTTTTTGTGGTTTCACTCCTGAACAAAATAATAAACGACGTTATGTTTTCTTCACTTTCCTTCCAAAAATATAGTGTTTTTTTTTCGCTTCCTGTTTTTGTTTTATTCCCACACTCTGCAAGTGAGTACAGATGAGTACGATTACAGATTCAACACGAGTGCGAGTGGGTGCAGATTTGGTTGGATTACTCGTGAGTACAGATTAGGTACGGGTACAAGTGAGTGCAGATTGAGTACGAGTGCTAGTGGGCAATAATAACCTGAGTACAAGTGAGAAAGAGTGCAAGTGAGGATATGATGAGAGAGTACGAGTGATTTCTTGTACAGATAAGGTTTTTTATTATTAAGTGCAGCGTGAAGAAAAAAAATGGGGATTGAGTTAGACTGAGTACTTTGGGTTTTGCCCACGAATTGCTCAGGCAGGAAACAATGATTTGGCTGCGCCCTAAGGTTTGCATATATTTGACTTCTTTTTTACCACAAGCGCAAAATGACAGATAAGGTGAAATTACACAAAATACAGTCGAAAAGTGAAAATTTCGAAGTTAACGTTACACGCTAAGAACAATTGTCACCGTATCAAAATTGTATACTACTTTGTAGCCAAGAGTTACTTCCACAGCTAAAGTTGCTTGTCATATAGGTATTTAAAATTAGTCCAAAGGACTGTTGTGCATGTAGATAACATAAGCTTGCTGCTGATTACTTTATTTTGCGTCACATCTGTAAGGACAGAATGCCGTGGAGCCCATGAGGTGGTTTTCACTACACCTGTTTTCCATCACGGTAGTTGGAAACTTCCTTTCGCTCAGCGTATGGGAAGTGTGCGCACTTGACTTTCTTCGACAACATTTGCTATATGTGTGGCCGTGTAAATTACAATATGTGAGATGCTCCTTAGGTTGTGAAATATAGCCGGGGTTTAAAGATTCCTACAACTACATCGCATTCATACTTTTTGAAGGCAAACCTATAGTTTTTAAATGCTAAAGGTTCAAGGGCCTTCTTTAAAAAGTAGCCGCGATTCCCCGTACCCCCTCCCCATACAATCCTACCTTCATAAGGAATATTCGCTCCTTTGAGATTGTGAGACTCATCCTTTGTGAACTTGTCTCACTACCTCAACAACGTTGAATTGATGGCGCGGTGAAATCGAATGTACAGTTTATTTTCTGGCATGTATAATTTAGATTTCTGCTATATTTCTGTATGTACCATAACCGTGCTAGCTGGCACTACTCCCAGGAACACATTTATGGCTGTTTACATTTCACTCACACCGGTTGCAAATTGTCATTATTAAACATGGTCATAAAGCCAAGTGGTCTAGTAATAGCTTAGCTTGTACATCGGAAATTCTTCCCGAATTGGCTTTGTCTTGAATGGTTTCTTCACTAAAGTTACCTAGTATATCGCGCACAAACCAAATGATACTTTGTCTTACTTCACGTTGAAAACTCCAGCTAATCATTTGTGAAGTATTTTTGCGCAGCCCGATTTCCAGTCCCCAGTCACTCTGAGCGCCTCACGAGTGGGCGTACGTACGAGTTAGAAAACGAGAAGTCGTTGCGTGGAGGCAAGAACACTGTATTTCGGCAAAACTAAAAAGCAAAACTGTGCCCAACTTCTCGTATTGTGAAATACTTGAACAGATAGAATTGCGGTGTGCACGGATAGAGTGCGTTCGCGATATGAATCAGCTGCCTAAGGCAAAATAGCATATCAAAAGAAGAGTTTCAGGGCTTCAAAAAACCAATAGGAAGCTCGAAAAACTAATTCGAACAACATCGTTCCTTTCTGGGGATAACTGCGTGCATTTCCCGAGTACGCTTGAGTGGGGGCGCTGCCTTTATAGGAAGCAAACGCTGTATTTTCGCTATTTTAAATATGATTTGAGGTGTTTTAACATGTAACTTAAACAATTTGGTCGTCAGCACCTTGGAAAGGTTTGAGAGAAATTGAAAGAGTGCTTTCGTTTAGTTTAGGGCTCAACCTAGAAGTTTTGTAGCTGTTTTCCCGAAACTGTACACATTAAAGTAGGCTAAGATTGGTTGTTATGGTGCCACTGAGGACATTAAAGATGCCATTTTTTTCTCTGCCATTCCCGGTTGTTGCATTCGTAGATTGGTCATTGGTGTTTAAAAAGAACATGTAATGTATACAAGTCTGAGGGAAGTCGCTATCACTATAGTACGTTGCAGAGAGCCGGGCGGATAGAGCTACTTACTTGCGCTGCACGGGCTCCAGGAAGAAAATGATGCAACTGTTTAATTATGCAAGTGCATGTGAAGTCTATTTCTGGGGAGAATTCGCGAAAAATTCAAGTCTTTTTTTATTAGCTCCTGAAGTACCCGTTTTCGAGCCTTTATTTAAACCTGCGTGCCCGTTGAAGTTTAACCGTATTTTATACAATAATAATACTCCGTTTATTCGTGTATAAGAGTAAGAAGAACAACTTAATGAAATTTGAAGACTGTAGCTTAAGTACATTTTGTATTATTTAGGTGTAAAGTTCGAAGAACAGATTGGGCTCCAAGCCGAATTTGACTTTTTATAGCCGGTATTTTATATTTTTGTGTGTAACAGAACTATTTAGAGAAATTTACACCACGCGAAAATTGAGCATAAAGTTTTGTGAATTGCTGCTGATAAATATTTTTGTAGACAGTCGTCATTAATTTTGGCCGAGGTGCGCGGGTAGCGGGCGGAGGGGGTCCACATTATCGCGTTGAAAAATACTTTAGTTAGGCATACTAATCTCCGGAAAAAATTCGTGAATGTGGACATTACAATAATGAGAAATGATATAAAAACATTCAAGTTAATTGAAGAAGTCCCCAAGCCGCCCCTAGTTCGATCTGATCTGAAATAACCCTGGTGGAACTTACGAGGGAGTAATGTTCCCGTCCCTAACTGTATTTTTACCTATGCGTTGAAATTGCGGACACATGGTTCAAACTGCGGGCGTTTACGTCGCACCTGGCTCTGATTTAATTCGTTTAGTTTAGCCATTAACATAAGGATTGATTCCTTTGTTCTCGACAAACGAGTTCTACCACTTGTTTTCTAAATATTTTGCTTATTTAGGCACGTGGATGAGGTAGAAATATATGCATGTAGTGACAATTCTCTTTTAGGTTTATTCGAAAGGGAAGAGCTCGTAGAGAGGACGTTTTTCCGCAATTACAACTTCCCTTCCTTGCAGCCTTGCCAATGACGCCCGCTCCACCAAGAACGGCGTCTTGCGCTGCACCACAGCGTCATGCAGCCCTGGAGATGAATGCCGCCTTGAAGCCTTCTGCGAGTATCCTTTCGGTCTTTCTCTAGGCGTTCATTTAGCGCACGATAACCTGCTGTAAATAAAAACGGGTTGCTTTGGTGTACAAAAAGCTTGTAGCGATAATAATAAAAGACTTAATGAATGGAAGCAACCCAACTGATCCTTCAACACCACTCAGGGGGCAATGCAATGCACCCAATTAGTGGCTTCGAAAACCCGCCGATCCACAAGTGTGATGCTTCATCGGCTCATTCCGACTGCATTCTCTGATTTTAAATTAGTCGCATAACATAGCATCATGGGCGCACTCAAGCCCGCACCTACAAATACAAACGCAGAGGAAAGACAGCATATATCCTTACGGTTTTCGCCATCGCTATTACTTGGATCCGTAGCATACGTGTTTAGATTTCTAAATCAAGCCGCCCTGGCCGAGCCATGTGAAGGGCACTATGCTTATGCGCCTCATTACGCAGGTTTGTAACGGTCGGCATGCTTCGGAGGCCATGCTTGAACCGCTACATTAGTGTTTACTGCTGAACCTTGTATTTGGGAACGAAGCGGGCTTTCAAAATTGCTTTTGTTTTGTTGCTAGCAATTGATTAAGGCTATCTCACTATCTACGATGCTACCGCTGTCAATCAACAGCGCGCACGCACACTTGTTTGCTATACACTAAATAATCCTTCAGCTTAACTAGCTGCCACCTTCACGCGCACATCTCGTGTTGGCCCTACACGTTTCAGTACATTCGAAACACATCATTTCACAGCAGACGTTCGCAAACTGATGTAAACGTTTGTCCTCAACGAACCCCTTCTCTTCAGCGGCGCGAGCGCCATCTGTCTGGATTCGCGTTGGAGACCCAAGGCGATGGAGTGCGACCGATGGAAACAGTTATGCGAAGCCGGCGACTGCATGCCATCGGTGTGCAACATGTTCGGCATCGTACAGTGCTTCCTCACCGGGCCCCACATGAGCAGCGAGGAGCGGTCCTACTCGCTTGCAGGGAAAACGGAAGAAAACAATCCAACACCTGGTCTTTCGTTTATTGCCACTCCTATGCAGTTTCGTACAGCTTGTAGGAAGTTGAGAACTTTTGTCGCATTAGAAATGCTAAGAAAGAAATACTAATACACAGGTAGCAGTTCTGGGCAATGCAAGCGACAAATGGAATAAACCAAGATCAACCAGCAGCTTTTTGTTCTCTTGCCACTTGGGCATGTATCGACTTAGAGGAATGCGTACGGACCGTTTGCTAACTAACTTCGGTGGCTATTCGGAAAACAAAAATGCAGAAAATTAAATTCATCTAAAGCTGCACAGTCAGCTGTGTCAAGTACGTTTTGTGGAATAAGCGACGTGCACCAACTATTATCAGTGGCGCTTTGGCGTTTTCGGCATAACTGGAGCTCCACGATTGTAGGAGCTCCGTCGGGGTGGCTTACAAACAATCCCGCCGGCAAAGTTGGGTATGGCAACCGTACCTCGTCAATGCTTGTGGTGAGAACCACAGTTATCATTGTGATATTTGGTTGAGCCACTGGCCCCGTACTTGAGTGATTAGAACCTGCTGAAAACAGATTCCGTTTACCGTGCGCCTGCCGGAATTGCTCAGCTGTAGGCAACAAATACTATCGCGTGAGATATCCCCACAGAAGATACGGCGCAAATATATTGCAGAATTTTTCAGCACATTCTTTTGCAAAAGCATTTCTTTTGGTCGCGGAGTCTCGCCTAAGTCGGCTATAACCTACATGACTATCATGGAACGGCGCAAACTTAACAAGGCGAGAGAAGGACACAACACGAGCGCTTGTTTTGCGCCCTTCTGTCGCCCCGTTAAGCTAGCCCTATTTCCATCATAATGAATGTGCACCAACTTTCCCAGTTCTTGACCTTGTTTTAACCAAGAACCTCGGGATCACAACCACTGCAGCTACCTTTTCAATAAATGCTATTCGACTGCTGCTACACTGCCTCAAAAGCTGAATGCCAAGACTTCGCGGGAAAAATTATGATGCCCCCTACATTTTTGTTGTTGTTTTACTCGGGCTATGCGTCGTAAGCCAACGGGAGTCAACTGAACGCCAAGTGCTTCTTGTTTTTGTCTTTCGGAAGTACACACGCTACCCAACGCGTGGGATGCCATGGAGCGCCTTAGACAAGGGTTAGCAGCTGTGGACAGTTTCTTGCGGGCGATACAAGGGTGGGTGCGCGTTCGGAGGACGCCGCCTGGTTGCGGGCTTTCGCCAGACTAGCCAAGTAACCACTTCGCGCTGAAACTTTTATTTGAGCACACCTCCGATTCCACAGAAGGTGTGCACTTCCCCAGAATGAATAGGCAAAGACTGAGCCCAACGTACCGGGAGTGAAACGAAATAACAAGGATGGCAGGCCGAGCAAATTAGTATACAAATGGGGATAAAAGACAGCGCCAGCTGGTGCAGTGGCGCTGGGAGAACTAAAATGAACCAAACAAGCAATAACAAATTCGGCACGCGTAATCAGAGAGCATGGGCAGGTCCCTATGTATAAAGCCGATCGTGGAGCAGACGCTATTGACAAAACACAGAAGTAAACAGAACAGAAGTCATGGTTCGCGCCAATGTACTAGAGAAAATATTGCGGCAAATCTGTCGAGCCGGTTTTAGATGCGACTGCATCTCATTCACTCGCCTTGTCCCTCCATATGGCGTTGTCCGCACCCCTCCCCATGAACTATAAAAAAGATAATAGTTAGCGTCGCCCGGTTTCGACCCCACGACCCTGTGGGCGAAACGCGAGGTACATGGTGCTCTTCCCACTGCACCACAAAACCGAGACAAAATCAAATGCTACGAACGCGCCTTATATCCTTGACTCATTCAAACTACGTCAAGAAGCTACTGATACACCGCACGATGGGGCAATGATTAACACTTGCAATAGAAGAAAAGAAGCTCCCACTTACAGCAACAATGATGGAGTAAAGGTCGTTGCGACAGCGAAGCACCAAGCATACCACTTAGAGAGATTGACCAAGATTGGACAATAAAACATAATAATAATCATAAAACATATTAATCATACGCGTTCGCGACACGTTTCACGCGATTTCAGAATCAATCCAACGGAAACACCAAGTGAACCCCACGATGCGTCGCACCTACACAGGGTTCCCCTCGCGGGGAGGTGGGCGCAATTTTGCTAATTTTAAGCGAACGCGCCTTCGGGTGCCACAGAGAAGGGTTGCATTGTTATTATACATTCCTGGCTAACAAGCACCGAGTTCCTGCTGCTCCAAAAATTGTAATTACGCCTAATAAAAAATGTATTTATAAATTCAATATAAAGAAAAGGTCGAGCCTAAAACACTTTCCTGTTAAAAATTATAAAACAGGTGTGCGAAACCTGAAGAAAAAAAGAGATTTTCTGTTGTGCCCTTTGTTTTCACGGGCCACAAAAAGGTATGGCACAATGCATGCCAAGTACGAGAGGAACGCTTGACGTTGCTGTCGTGGTTCCAAAGATGGCGCGCGATTGCAGCGACCGATTTTCCTCTAGTATGAATTAGTACAGAACTCTGTGCGTGCTGGTGCTGCTAGGACGGTCATTGTACGGCAACAACGCACACAAAATTGTAACGTGACAGCCATGCAAAAGTAACACGCAAAACATAACGCAAACTGGACATGTTAGGTAAGACTGTGTGTCGTGTGATAAGGGATTTTTAGATCTTGCAGCAGGCGTAACTGCAGGCATTCCGCGCATAACTGTTTGTTTCCAAGAAGGCAGCAGGCCGACAGAAAAATCTCGCCACTGCGGCCACCGCTGTATGACCTTAAGGCTAAGTTCACGGGTGCGTATGAGCCCGCACTTTCTCAGTCATGCAGAAGGTATTACTGCGTGGTGCACTGTTGTGCCTTATAAGATACCTTATAAGATACGAAACCATTGTCATTTACAAAAGCTATGAGCATAACTTCTATAAAATATTATTTTTGCCAGAAATCACGATTCGAACTTGTTAGTTGATTGGCCGGAACTCGAACCCAAGCCCTAATCGTCAGAACCAGCGACTATTGCTACGTTCAGCAGAGACCGCACCGCTACTCATCTTGTGCGGTTGATCCGGAGAATAGCGCGAGTGTTCAAAGTGACCGAATAGATGGTGCTAGGTGTATGCAGGAAGTGCCGGCATTGTAGTTTTTTGAAAGCAGAAAGGCATAAGCTGTTGAGCAGAGTTGACAAAGGTGTTGAGCGTCTGGTGAGCCTGCCATAATATTTCTTAATTTCTCCCTCCTTTCTATACTCAATTCTGCTAGATGCTACTCCGCAACAATTTTTATAGGTGGCTTTTAGCGATTGGAAATGCCGGCTAGAGTCTCTGTGTTCTGCAAAGGAGTCTTAGATTACTCGCAGTCAAAAACCAATATCTGTAGAAGAATTTGCTTGAGCCATAACCAATTTTTTAAAGAGCCTCCGTGCCCTTCAAACAAAAAGCGCTGTTCAACCCAAAGTGTACCGGATGAAATGCTTGGCGAGAAAACGTGTCTTGTTGCGCCTTATTCTTTGTTGCCCTAAACACTCGCTGTTTCTGTTCACCCTGCTAAGAGGCACTATGACTGACCAATGTAGTTGCATAAGAAGTGCTTCAAATAAAGCAAAACGGCATGGAAATGTGCGTCATTTTATGACTGATAGTAATTGAAAACTATCAGTGGCAAATAAAAACAATAAGAGGTAAGATTATCGTTGACCAGCCCTAATGAAATGAGCAGATTGTATGATCGACATGATTAGCCGTACTCGGAATCTGCAAGCGGACTGTACATCGTATACTACTGAAAAAATGCAAAGAATAGCTTTTCTCTACGTAAAGGAAGCACGAACTACACGTGTTTGGCACCGTTCAGTGCCTTTGCATTCGAGGTATACCTGCCATCAAATTTTAAAGCAAAAGGTGCGCACTGTTTTCCGCGCTTCAGCGGCATTACTTTGTTGGTTGTGCAGAAATACTGGTACCTGACCTCGCTGGAATTTATGATCGTCGGGGTCTTGACGCTCCTGTCAGTGCGCGTCTGCTCTGCCTACACTCCCTGCAGCAATCGACAACTCAGTCCTAACACGAAGCTCCTACCAACCGCACCTGTCACCCACTCGACGATTTTGTGGACAATTTTTGCCGTTTTCAGTGACGTGCTGGGCACTGCAACGAACAATTAGACTGCAGTTTTAGGCCGAGCTTCAAAGTTTGCTTTTAATGTATTGTTTTGGTGTGAATATTGTAGTGACTATATTACTGATTAGCTATCATTACGCAAGCTATCATTACATAAGGCTCCGGTCGACGACAATTTCTGTGCAGTTGCATTCAGGATTCTTGCTCAGTTGCATTATGAGGGGCAAGTGCATTTTTATAGCTGTTCGGCTTTTGTTACATGCAAAGCACTGTTTAGGTAATAACAATAAAGGTTTTCGTTCATCTAGTTACTACTGCTTTCGTCTTCAAAGATGGCCAAAAGGTCAGCACTCGAATCTAGATTACATAAAAATGAAACATTCAGACAAATAGACATAAACATCGGATTGAAATCTTACGCATGCTTGAAGTAAAGTTTGTTTTCTGGACACAAAAATTAGGCAACAAAACTGACCGTACCTGCCCTTGTCGAAGTCATTGGCGTAAAGGGTCTTGCCACCGACGATGGCCAACTAAGGCAGCGTCCTCTGGCCAACATCGCAGATCTGGAGCACTAGTTCAGTGTGCAGGCCGCAAGGTCAGGCCAAGCGCTCGCCCAAGATGGCCTTGTTCATCTACAGTGTGCAGGAAACACAAGGACCGAAGTGAGTACCCTGCCTTGTACAGAAAAAGTGTTGTCAAGGTTCTACACAAGTTCGACAGTTCTACAAACGTTCCACAGAAAGGTCTCAAAACGCCATTATATTGTAACATTGCCTGTTTGTTTTGACACTGCATTCAAATGAGAATTCGTAACTATTTACGGTTTTTTTTCAACAATTCTCTTGCATTTCAGATGCAGAAACGATGTTTGTGTTTGTCCCCGAGCGGCAAGTTGACGAAGAAAGCTGGTTGTGCAGGAGAGGCTGATCCTACACCAGGCGCTTCGAGGCTCGCACTTCACGTTTCGAGTGTAGCCCCTTGTGCAATTAAGCATCTCGCCGGGGCTACACGGAAATAAAGCCTTTTATTTTCGCTTCCATACTAGAAGAGCTTCACTTTTCTGTTGCCGCTACTCGTTCACTCCACATGTTTGCTGCAGCCTTAAAATATTTTAGGCCCATGAGCTCCGCAACGCATTTTACCAACGTTGTGTACTTACGGACTGTGCGCTCTCCGAGTAAATTGTACAAGGTTATTGTGAGGTTAAGTACGGGAATTCCCCCAGATTAACTCAACAGCGCCATTCTTGCTGCGCTAGGAATACAAAACTTTATAGACAAAAGTTTCTAACCGCATCATGGCACACCGGTTGATTAGTCCCAGCCTCTTTAAATCTAAAACCTTCACAGAGAAAGAGGACATCACCGTGGTTACTCAATAAGTGAGAACACCACGGAAAGTTACCCCTTATCAAAAAACATGCACCTTAAACACCATCAAGCCCGCAGAACGGCTAGGTAGCAAGACTTTAAACGCCAATACGATAAATCCGACAAAATGGCATATACCGTTGCCGCGGACTGTGCTAGTTACAAAGTAAATATTGCTGTATCCGCCACTCCCCGCTTTGCCTATTTCGCGGAGAGCCCGGACCGCTACGCTATATCGTAGATGGGTGTGACCAATTTCCACAGATTTCCTCAACCTGCCCGTTTCTACTACCGAGCTTTGGGAGAGACCGTTGATGAATACAAACCGGATCGACCAGCATTTGCTAGCCCAAAGGACTGTCCATGTTGCCCACGCTCAACGCGTCTTGGACTGAGGACGCCTGCTTAAATCTTCAGTACAAGCCCATCTGTTGCTATCAATAAACGTGTGTTGTCACTCTTCCTACCCCCTCCTCCATTCCATGACATGAAAGTACGCGATTGCGCTACAATCGGAAGATACACTAATAGCTCGGAAAACGCCCACACCCAAGCATCCAGTGTCATCACGGGCTGTCAAAAGCATTTGAAAATTATGCGGCCGATAGAATTTCTATGATCGCTGTAAACATCATTCCTCAACACCACTTCAGATAAATATAGCGATCATCTGCGTCCCAGCCCTAACCATGTGCTCTCTCTCTCTCTGCGGAAACCAGGTGGCACACGCCTTCGCTCGAAAATGGTTATAGCCGAGCTCTGCTAGAAGAGATAAGGACAGGATACACTCTCCTCTCGTGAAGAGATCTAAGAACGTTACCGGTTAGGCTGAAGACAGTACCCTAAGTCTCTGAACAACTTACCAGGTCCCGACAAACTGACCTTTGGGAACTCCATACATACTACTACGTACCCACACCTTTCGAGGCTACATGCTATACATCCCACCCTCTAGTATCCTCTACGCAGACTGTCGTGTACCTGCCACGCTCAACCGCTAAATGTCGGAATGTAAAAAATAACTGCGACATCAACCCTATACGAAATCCTTCCCGAGAGCCATGATAGGGAAAAATCGCCAGCTCTTGCCCCAGCAGGCAGCTGAAGCTGATTGAACGGGAAATAGATGGCGGATTGCCCAATGGCGCCCTAGACTGAGAGAGAGAGAGAGAGAAAAAGTAAAGGAAAGGCAGGAATGTTAACCAGGCTACGGCCTAGTATGCTATCCTGCACGGGGGAAAGGGGAACAATGAGGAAAAAGAGGAAAACAGAAAAAGAAGGGGAAAGGTATGGACAGAGCGTGGAGTGATGTGCCCAGCGGTAGGACACTAAATACATTGTCTAAAGTTCAGACAGGTAGTCTTGCGCTACAGTCTCTTGTGCAATTCCGTCGTTTTGAGGAAACACAGGAGCGCTTTTGTCGCCTTGTCCGCAGACGACGGAGAAGGCCAGTGGCCCAGGATTGTCTCCTCAGAGAACGGGCGCCAAGAGTCTAACTTTCGTACAGTCGCAGAGAGCTGGCGGCGTTCGGTTGAAAACCGTGGACAATCGCAGAGGACATGTCGTATGGTCTCTGGTGTTCCACAGACTTCGCACGCCTCACTGGCTCCCATTCCAATCAAATAGGAGTAAGCATTTGTGAATGCGACTCCAAGCCAGAGGCGACAAAGAATGGTTGCATCAGATCGTGGGAGGCCTAATGGGAGGGGGCGCTGAAGATGGGGGTCCAGGGCATGGATACGAGCGCTCGTGACTGAGGGCTCCACTTCCAGCCCGTCTCTCACTTGAATGATGTTGCACTCACTCACTCACTCACTCACTCACTCACTCACTCACTCACTCACTCACTCACTCACTCACTCACTCACTCACTCACTCACTCACTAGCTCACTCACTCACTCACTCACTCACTCACTCACTCACTCACTAGCTCACTCACTCACTCACTCACTCACTCACTCAATCAATCAATCAATCAATCAATCAATCAATCAATCAATCAATCAATCAATCAATCAATCAATCAATCAATCAATCAATCAATCAATCAATCAATCAATCAATCACGCGCTCATTCGCTTACTCAATCACTGACCCACTCACGCGCACAATAGATCATTTAATGCTTTCCCATAAATAAAGCACAGAACATCTCGTGCGCATGAGAAATCTAGCCCGTGGTCTCGGTTCGCCTTCCGCTGCCACGGTGGGAGTGCGGCAGCAGTTTGAATAGTGATTATGCAACAAGCAGCTGCAGAAAGTGTCAAGCATGTTGGTTTCAGTCGGCATTGGTAGAAAACCTGTCGACAAACCTACAAAAATAAAAAAAGAAAACGTTTTTGGCCTATCCCATCATAACAATACATCTACGACTCCTTTGCAACTATTTTTGTTCCTACTGGTTATCCTAGCGTGAAAAAGAAATTACTGAGTCTGTATCTTTCTCAGGTTTTGTAAACCTTACGTAGGAGTCCTTTTTTTCTCCCCGCCTATTCTAATTCAGAATTCTAAGTTGTATTGATTGCTCCGCAGGGGTTCGAATAGGTACTTTAGCGTTGGTTTCTTTGCACCGTAGATCTGCTCTTTGCGAACCACTATTCCCTATCGGATAAGCAAGTAAACACGGGGATCAAAACAATCTTTAAGCTTACAGCGACTGCCTCCAGTACTATGCCAAGCGACCAATAAGTACGTGATTTTGTATAATTAAGATAGCGAAACCATTAATTGCAGCCCCTTGAGGCGATTCTCAACAAACTTTTTAAAAAGAGCCCAGCTATTCAGCCGACGTTTTAGTTGACGGGTTATGTACCCACGGCATCATCGCATCTTTCTCTGCTAAGTAAGACTCTGCCCCCATACGTTTTGCAAACCACCATAAAGAAAAGCTCACACCAGCCCAGAGCACAACGCATAACATTTTTGTTTATTAACTGGAAACTATTAACAGTTGTGAAACCGGCAATCTAGTTCAAATTTGCAGTTATTGGGCGCCTGATAGCATGAAAAGCAACAGGGGTTGGAATACAGGTCGGCTACCAGGAAGCAAAATTATTTCTCACAGACTCGGCAGCTGTTCAGAGGAAGGTAATGAATTGTAGAATAAGGTTTGATTAAATTACGGAGTAAGATAACACCTTACTTCGTATAATAAATGATGAAATGACGTCAATTTAATGAAGAAGCCTTTGTGTACTGGCGCGCAGAGGAAACTGTGAATTCTGGATACTCACATTCTAAGCATGACGTGGTTCGGGATGTTGATTGTTTACAGCAAGCGTAGTCTCGACCACTACGATTACTCGACCACTACGATTACAGCCTTCGATTGTCTCGACCACTTCCTGAACTGACCAAACTCAACACGGTCAGCCAATATAGCTTAATTGGAGTACTTCCGCAATACAACATGACTTTTTCTTCTGCCCCTTCCACTGTCCTCCGCTGTTTGCTCACAACACGGCAACCTCTGACAACGAGCCAGGAAAAGTTGAGATTGCCGTGAAATCTTAGCATTACAAAGGGAACATTGGAAACATGCAAGCCTATTGTTACGTTGACGACTTTTAGCGCTTGTGCATTCATGCCCGCTTAGAGCCCCGACTAAAGCCGACAATGCGGCGCAGTACGTCTTTGAATTCGCAAAATTAATAGACGGGGATTGCGAGGGACCTCCCTTCGGCTTTCATCGAGGGTCTTACGAAACAACTTTGCTTGCTCCTCTCCATATGTCGCGATTCGTACACCCTCTCTCGGCGTTAATTATACTGCCAACTAATCAAAGAACTTTTCTTTGTTTTGCCAGGCGGTTCACTCTATACCGTCCTGATTGTTTGCGAAGCAAGCAGCGTCAGTTTTTCTTCTTAATTCTTGCATAGGAGGCTTAGAAGCCGAATCTTAATCATAGATTCATCTGGATGAATGAAACATCCAACGCGCTTGGAGTTTTGGCAGGCATTTTTTCACAAAATCGCACGCAATACATGCCGCCTGCAGCTTTTGCAAACGGCACGACACTGCGGGAGAAAGATTGAGCTTTACAATAAAGGCGAAAGAAGTGCAGAATATTGACCGTACTACATCACAGGTGTACATTGCGGTCGTTTCAGTCTGCTGATAGGTGTATTGACTGAAATCTGAATGGTCGGAAATATCAACGGGCGTTGGAGGAGACTGATCTTTGCTCTAAATTGTTCGAGATACACACGACGTGCACAAGTTGGCAAAATGGAGACAACCGAAAGTATCGTGAGAATTACGATAAAAAGTTTCTGTCATGACGGCTTCTGTCATTTCGGAGGAACATTGCGGCCCTCAAATCTCTTTGAGGAGGGACTGCGCTGGACTGCAACTGACTTTACTTCAATAAAACCTGCAGTTAGCTGTGGTCTATTACAACCCCCGCCCCGACGGGGCCCACGATCGCCTCTTCTCTGCAGCACTACTAAGCTTTCCGCATCCCGTGCCTTTCGAGCGCAATAAAGACCTGCTGGATGACCCATGCTTGATTCGTCTTGTTAGTTGACTTGATGGCTCTTTGTAGCAGGTATTCTTCGAAGCTTCCGCCGTGTGGATCGGAGGTGCAGTCCAACATGACGTACCACCGGTTGGCCGGCGCTTTCTTACATACGCTGCATTGGGCATTTGGGTATTCGTTGGGGTACATCTGGTGTAGCCCGGCCGGTGGCGTGACCAACGTCGTCTGCAGTCTTCTGAGATAGGTCACCTTTTCGCGACCCAGCGTCCGTTGGGCGGCAGATACGCTCTTCTCGTCAGCCGCGTGTTCTTGAGTGCTTCGCCATAACCCCTGGCTCTGTCTTTATTCTCCGCACACCATGCCCACTTAGGACGAATCCCCACGCTGCGGGCGCGGTGTGTTATGGCTCGCGCCTCCCTGTGGCCCGTATCGTTATGGTTCGGCGCGTACGGAGGAACTTAACCAAATAAGGAAGGTCTGTTGTGTCTTGTAATTACGCTCTAATTATGTGGGCTTGAATTGCAGCCTTGGCCGCTGCACCTCAGTAAAACAGTTCAATCCAGGAACTACAGGACAAACCCGTTCATCGCACAATAAGTTGAGAATAGACGCCTATGAGTACCGGGAAGACAGAACTCTGTATATTATCGATCAACGGTGACAATACTATTTGTCCAACAAAATAAAAAAAACTAACCACAACTGAAAAAATGTGGAGAATTATACCTCACGAATTCAGAAATATATATATCGAATTTCCCGTGACAACGACATCATCATAAAAGGCTTGAGCTTTGAATAGCAATGTCGAAAACAGGGTCTCCAGCCAACCTAGAGAGCTAGTAGCAGCAAGAAATGAGTCATGGTACGCATATTATGTATGCCTGCCTGTTTCTCAAGTTTTCTCACGTGAATCAGGTATTTGTTTACCTCAAGGTATACTGAAGAAGCAACAGCTATAATAAACATAGCAGTCTCTTTGGCTCATCATGTTTGGTATAAAATGGCAGGGCGAAGATGTATAACCTTTTCTCAGTGAAATGTATAGTGCTGTTTTTGAAGCCACCTCTCCAGCAACAGGTTTTCAATCGGAGCATTTTGAAACCAGTGGAGTGTATAATTGATGCGAGGCGCGTATTTAATGTTTACAAGCTTCGCACATCCTTTGTGAGCGTAAAGGCCAAATGCCTGGACTAAAAATAGCACAGTAAATTACGTGGCACAGTGTTAGGGCTCCGAATGGCGGCGGGTTGGCGCCACAGATGTTTAACAATAGGTGTGCAATAAAGGGACCCATAAGTCGCGAAATAAGGCATCAGTGAATTTTACTATATCTAGTACAAAACACCCGGGCCTTTCCTTCAAACATGGTCCTGCCTTTGCGGGGCGTAAAGAAGGTAACTAGACAAAATTTCCCAATGAAAACGGAAGATTGGAGCCCACCCGCCGCGGTGGCTCAGTGGCTAAGGCGTTGCACTGCTGAACACGAGGTCGCGGGTTCGATTCCCGGCCGCGGCGGCCGCTTTTCTGATGGAGGCGAAAAGCAAAAACGCCCGTGTGTACGAGATTTCGGCGCACGTTAAAGATCCCCAGGTGGTCAAAATTAATCCGGAGTCCTCCACTACTGCGCGCCTCATCGCCTGCGTTGCGTCGGCGCGTTAAACCCTACAATCAATCAAGATTGGAGCCCGCCTTACGCATGCCGCGACATCTGCCTTTCTATACATTGCAGTCCCCAAGTACTGCAGAGTCTTGTAAAGTCGCACATAATAAAGTATGGCCAGGTTTAAAAATTACTACTCTTGACGAAAACAAAAATACGTCCTGTGACATAAGATTAGAAACACCCCTGCGAGCAGAGTCGTTGAAAGCGTTCATTAACTAAAGACAATTATATATTCTGCATAAAAATCACATATTTTTTTTCTCAACAACATAATCAAAAAGAACCCAGAGCTTCCCTTGTAGCTTGTGTCTTGTCCACGAGGGTTCCTCCTAAGCTTCTTGCTATTGGGCACTCTCTATAATTAAATAAGAAATGGACGAACAGGTTTGCTGTTTCATCTGAAGCAGGCAAAGTTACGAACACCAATGAATCCTTCGAACATACATTGCGGCCGGAATAAGAAGGTGCACTCCGCTTCTTCATTATTGAGGAAAGAGGTAAAGCAACGAATGACGAGGCCCGCCTGAGGGCGAGACGGGAAATAAAAGTGCGGCTGCCGTTGTCCAAGGAATTGTAAACGCCCCGAGAATCCAGGGGTTGGTTATTTAGGGAACGTTCGATGGAAACGAATGCTGGTTAAAAAAAATCTTGTACCAAAAAATCCAAGAGCAATCCTCAAGAACCTCGGGTTTTATTGCTACCCGAACGAACCCACCCACCCTTGATTGCCACTTCTTTCAGCTATATATATTTTGCTTTCCGAGGCTCCAAGCCCGTGGCCATTAGGCCAACCTAACGTCATGGATGACGCAGTCTTCAAGTGAGACCTGGTAATCAATGTGGGGACAGAAAACGATTAGTATGGGCGCATAAAACTGCCATCTGTTGCACAAGATCCGCACTGGCTATCCCGAGAGAGAGAGAGAGAGAGAGAGAGAGAGAAAGCACTTTTATGAGCTTGCGCGGTTAGAAGGCGGTTGTGGCTGCTGGTTTGTGCCGGGCAGCGACGTCGGTGGCTCTAGTGACCAGGGAGAGTTGGACCTCCTGGTCTGAGCTCGCCAGTGCCTCCTCCCACTGCTCATTGGAGGAAATTGGGGGGGGGGGAAGGGTCTTTGATGCATCCCCATATGATGTGGGGAAGGGTGGCCAGGGCTCCGCATGCTTTACAGTTTGGTGAGGGGTAAAGGGAAGGGTGGATGAGGTGGAGCTTGGCTGGGTTCGGAAAGGTGTTCGTTTGGAGGAGTCTCCACGTGTGCTCTTGTGCGGGTGTCAGCAGCACGTTGGATGAGTGGAGTTTTCTGCGGGAGAGGCGGTAGTGCATGGTTATTTCTTGATATGAGATCATTCTGTCTCTGGCGGATCTGGCACCATGGTAGGGGAACGTGCTCGCCCCGGCTCGGATAGTAAGCCCTCGAGCCGTACTGTGGGCGGCCTCGTTACCCTCCAGGCCAGCGTGCGCCGGAGCCCATACGAGTTCTACTCGAAGCATACACGCTCACCCAGTGCTCATAAGACGGACGAGGAATTGTGTCCAACTTGGGGTTTTTCTGACAACCCCACACCATATGGTATAGCGTGCCAGGTTCGCCACAAAACTGACACAGAGCAGAGTACTGGGTCGGGTACATTAGGGGCAATTTCGTCAAGTGGGGAAACGTATTCGTTTGAAGCAGCCTAAGTATTCTTTCCTGGGCTTTCGTTAAGGATTCGTGGGCCGGGGGGTAAACCATGCGCTCGAGAATGTAATGCTGACTGATCTCGTGGTAGGTGAGCAATGGGCTCTCAGGCTCTATCCCTCGTGGTGCCCGGAGGGATAGCTCTCGGGCAGTATTATGGGCGTGTTGTTGCCCTGGAGGATCGAATGGAGGCTAGTGCCATCCGACGAGTAGGTCTCCTATCCGGTAATCCGTGATTGTTCTGCTGCTTGTACTTGTCCTCACTTGCGAGATTTTCCTTCAAAAACTTTCGTCATGCTTGTCCTGTTGCCGTCTTTTATCTCGTACGAGTGTCGGCGGTATTTATAATAATTGCTCTCGAAGGAGCCAAATCAAATTTATCTCACCATCACAATTTTGATTGGAGATAGCTGTTAATTTTAATATCTGCTCACATAACTATTAGAAATGAGCTTGCCGACGTGCTTACACCGTCTTAAATCAACGAACTATTTTATTCATGATTTGCGTCTTTACCTCTCTTGCTTGCGTAATAACCAATTGGGAAACACAAAACACACATACGTGTGGTTCTGTGCACGTGGTCAACATTTACTCCGTCTTGGCTGCACAATACAGGACTTTGTTTAGTCTCCTTGTGCAGGCTGGTTGAATGAACGGGGACATCTTGCATTAACGTTCGACAGGAATACCCCGCTGGCATTCAAGGAATGAACTCTTGCACGACATTCAACGTAGAGGGGCTTCGTGCTAGAACTGCGATGGCGAGTTCTCACATGGATCTTAGTTTACTCGGTCACATGTTTCGAAACTACATATCATGTACGCAGCGGATCATATATTTTCCGTAACACTATAAAATCGGAACAGAGGTGGAGAATATGATTAACCTATGAATTGCTGCTTCCTCTTGTGAGGCACTACTACTCAGTCTGACACATGTACGATGTACACGCTGCAAAGGAAAGCAGTGCATTCTATAGCTAACGTTTGTTTGCGTGTGCACACAGATTTTTCATCTATTGTTTTTCGAATTGTAACTTTGTGTGATTTACATGAAGTCTCCTGTGCCCCAAGATATAAAAAATGGAGGAATCTCACACATGCACGTAAGACTTGAAAGTAGTGAACCTGTACGCTACCTTCACGGCCATTACAAAGGTTCAAGTACGCGATTGCAACCGATTTGCTTCTTCTTCACTACCGCAACAACCTTTACTCTTTTATTATTGCTGTAAGTTGAGCTGCTTTCATTTTTTGGAACTGACAGTAGCTGGAAATCACCGTGGAGGGGCGTACGCCATGACGTGTCTTTCTCGTTCGCAGCAAGTATTGCAACGATTACGGGAAACGCTGGTGTTTTTTTTTTTTTTGGTCAATCTTGCCAATCTCCCGAAGTGCGTATAGCTGGCTTGACAAACGTGCTCTGGAAACGCTAGGCGGTCGCCGTGAGGCACGCACACACGAGCGGTCGGCATTTATTGTTGTTTTTCAACTGCCGGGCGGTCGTAGCAATTATGGCCAATCTCACTGAGTGTGTATGCTTGGCTGAACAAACGTGCGCAGGGGATGCTGGGCGGTCGTCGCGAGCCACGCACACATGAGAGATAGGCATTTTCTTGGTTTTGCCTAATATCGGGCGGTCGCCGTGAGGCCCAGGATGAGGTGCGCGTGCTTGGGAATTTCTTGGTGTTTTTAGCGGCGGACACGAGAAATTCCAATTTGCTCTACAGCGTTGCTGTTAAAACAATCAGCTTCCAGTTGCGCAGAGAGAATTTTGCTAGTCTGTTTTGTGAAATCAAACACGGTGTCTCACACATGTCGAAAGCAAAAATTCTGTTCATTTCGTTTTGCCCCACTGAGCCTGGAGGTCTCATTATTTTTTTGTTTCATTTTTAAAAATTTCTCCTGTTATGCATATCCTGTATCAATGTGAGGTGTATATTGTGCTTTTTTTTCACTCTGTTTTTTGTACTTTGCAAATATCAAGTGTAAGCGCGTGCTATAATTTCGGTAATAACAAACACGTGAAGCGCCAACCATGCAGAGTGTTTTCAAAGCCAAGGGCGTGAAGTCTGTGCCCCTGACCTAAGCGTTGTACCGTGGGGCCTCTGGATTCTTCAAGGGAATGCTCCTCGATCTGCAAAGCGAGTTTTTTTAGTGGGACCGATGGCGTCCTGTGATAAACCAACGGTGCAAGAGTGTCACCGGGCTTTGATTGTGTTACCTCGAGTTACTTAAAAATCCCGAAAAAAGAATGGTTATAGATCAGACAATATCTGCATCTATTATGAAGGAGTACAGCCTTTATCTTATAAACCACCTATCGGTATGCATTTAGATCGTTCCCAGTCGAAAAATACAACAAGAAATTCTGTCGCACAACAGAAATTTTTGTTGCACAACTGGATCATCTGCCGTAAAGCAGGGATCTCTGTTGGGACTACAGGATGGTCTGTTGTACGACAGGAATCTCTGCTGTATAACTACAGAATTTCTGTCGCACGACAGAGATTTCTGTTGTACAAAAGACAGAATGTCCCATTCCCTTACAAGATAATCCTGTCGTAGAATCTATTGTGTTTGTTGACTGGGTTCATGGAGGCGTTTACTTAGTCTGCAAAAAATCGTCGCATCGGTTAGTTCTTCGTTTGCGACTTGGGTCTTTGAATGTTTGACGATCGATTGGAAGCACTTTCCGCGAAGGTTGGACGCACTTTTAGCGACCGTTTTGACGCACTTCTCATGCAGTTTGGATTTTAAAAAACTTTCGCACTTCTGTCGACTTTCTTTAAGAAGGGGTGGTACGTTTTTGCCAGAGCCGGCTCGCATTAGCCCGATGGAAATAATTGTGACAGGGCTTCGGATGAACAAGAAGACACGGGGCACTGCTTCTTTAGACGAAACTAATGTATCCGACAAATCTTGGCATGAGCGCCTCTCTCGGAAACTAGAAATGATCGCAAAATAGACAATTTCGGCCAGTGTTGCTAAATCTGGCGTTCCCACAAAGGTGTACAGAGCTTTAAAAAAATTCCCTCGCACTTCCCCGAGGGGTAGAGTGTGTAAGTGCGAATGCGCGGTTGTTGATTGCGCGATTACGGTGGATATCGTGATCTTAATGAGTAGTCGAGAGATTACACACACGCACACAACTACAAAGAAAGATATTTCACTCGTTATTGCTGGTACCGTTGCCCGGTCCGCCATCATCGTTATCGAGATGCAGGACCAGCGACTGCTCTCGACGACGACAACGGCGAGGGCTACACGAGCGCCCTCACGCGTCGGAATGCGGAGCGCCCGCTACGCGAGCGAGAGCTCTCCCGCCCGAAGTGGAGAGGAGGCGCCCAACACCCGCAGTCACTGAGTGGAGAGAGGAGGAGGAGAGTAGCGCGCGCCCATCTCCCCCCGTTGCTAGGGAAGACGAGGAGCGCGCGCACCCGCAGCTATTGCTATGCGGACGACGGCGGCGGACGATTCAGGCTCGCTTAAGAAGTGCATTCGCACTTAAAATGGGCCGCCTGAGGAATGGAATGGGGTCATCGTTCGCGGCCCCCGCAACCAGCCGACAGTAGAATGAGTAGCGTTTCTTATCAAACAAATCGTAACTCACGCTTTATTTCACACACTCGAAGCCCGATAACAACATGGTTCGCAATTGTTGTCTTCGTGGCCATTAAAAATGCTTATTAGACCGACAGCAATAGAAACTACTTGCATTAAAGTGTTAAAATGGCGTAAGTTTTTTTTTTGGCTTGTTTTGTGATGGGGATCTGCAATGTTTAGGTTCCAAATGTAGTGAGATACTCGCGGTATTAAACTAGTGTAAAATAAATACATTGCCGCAGTTTACACTAGTGGTGCATGGCTGGACAAAAAGCAGAGCTGGGCAGGACCAAGCTTCTTCCCACACTGACAACGGATCCAAGGATAGAGGGAGCAGCCGAACATCAGCAGTGCAAAGCCGTTTTGGACGGCGCTCCAAAACAACGACATTAAAGCATGTACAGTTTTTTATTCCGTAGCAGTCATCGTAATCACTTGCATCATAGGCTTCCGATGGCACAGCCGCGTAGGGCAAATCCAATGTTGTAGCGCGTAATCGCCTGGGCAGACCACCACTTCTTCGTCAGCGGGTCCGGTAGCCGTATCTACATCTGTATTGAAAATGGATAGCTTGACAGATTCATCGTCACCGTCTTTGGGGCGGCGGACCCGTGACGCACCGGTCGCTACACGACGACGACGACGAAGGCGGGAGCTCCTCGTCTAGCGTAAGCCTCCACACAAGTCTGGAAGACGCCGAGAAGTCACCGCGAGTAACGCGCTCACGCGCGCTCTGGCGCTTCTTTCTACGCCGCACGAATTCTTGTCGGTCTGAACAGCTTGGCTGTTTCAATACAGACCTGTTTTTTTTTAAAGATGTCATGTAAACAATCAGTGGTGGGGAAAATTTTTATGGCTATGAGAGAGTATTTGGCTCACCTCCCTGCAGCTATTATGCGGACAATATGCCCTCATTTTTGTTCAATTTGGTGCTACCATTCCCGCGTGGCGTATTTCCTTATTGCTCTTCTCTAATGGTCTTGCTCGTACTCGTAGAAATCTTTTTCTTGGCACATTTGTGAATCAACTGATCACCCCCAAGCCGGTATTTATTGATTGCTCGAAGCATTCTTCAACAGCCTCAAGTTTTCAAGTGTGACGTCACAGTTCGCCCTACTCGCACAAACTTCTTTGAACACGGTCGCCTAACCACTTGAAGAATTGATTCTTCGCTCTAATTTTCAAATTAGCTATAACGCGTGCTATGAAATCTCTCGCACGTTCACCCGCTCAGTAATGGAAAACTGACTGAGAAATTAGGACACATTTAGTCACGTAACGCAATTTCTTATCAATAAGATAGTTCCCGTAATTGGGTGTCGGAAATGTTGCGAATTGCTTAGGGGCATGCATCGCAGTAGTAAATAAACTGCTCGGAATGACACAAAGGACCGGTATTTTTTGTTACACAAAAAATTTAGGGTCTTCACAACTAATGTTTGTGATGGGAATCATGGATCTTTTCAGTGATATTATATTAAAATGACCTTCTTCGCAAATCGCAGTGCCATTATTCCTGCCACTCTTAACAGCGTCTGCCCTTGATTAACTGCACACGAAAAAAACAAGTGTCCAAAAACGTGTTCTAAACAAAGAATGCGAATATTAAATCTCTGGAAAGGGCAGCGCTTCCGTGTTAAGCGAGACAGTGTTCGACGTAATATTTGAGCAGGTTAAACGCAGAAAAATGTGGTACCGTGTCTCTACCTTTGGAAACCATTGTGCAGTAAACAACCCGCCTTTGTTATCTGCTGTGCCTAACATTACTTTTCAGTGGTTTTCGTTTTCTCTTGGACAAATGCCGTAAACAGCCGCCTGAGGTGTAGTATGCTACCGAAAGTCCCGATAAACTAGGTTTTATTCAGGAGCGGTAAAGCTGCGGCTGACGCTATCAGCACATAAATGTTTACAGGAAATTCCTTTTCTTGGACGCTCCGGCTTTCCATTGTGCCGTCACGCATTAAGGCTTTAAGAGCTGCTTGTGGCCTCTGCGGGGCGCTGATGACAAAACGTAAGTCGTGAAAGGAACGACGGAGCTGGCCCGGCATTGACGGGAGGCCGGCCATTACGATGGCGGCAGTCGGCACAACTGCCGACGTCTGACGGTATTTAAGTGTACGTACAAAGTTACCGGTTGACACAAGTAAACAAACATGGCTGTACGATCTACTTGCTGATGCGGTCGTTTTTGAAGGTAGTAATTTTTTATGCCCTTGCAGAAAGAAATTGATGGGCCCTCAGCTTTCGGGACGAGTTGCAAAAGGGGGAAGTCCTAATGTAGTTCAGTTCTTTTTAGAGGTCCTGAATGTCTAGATACGCGGCCCTCTTCGCAGTGGTGCTTTGACTGCTTGAGGTGCCTTGAAGAAACGTCCGTGGGGAAATTATTCTGCTTTGTGTACGGCATGATTTTAGGAGGAAATTGTGTTTGTACGCAGTGCAGGTTATCACAAGAATCAGGAAATGTTTGTCTTATTTTAGTGGCTTGTTTCACGATGTGTACCCGACGAGTAGTTTTGAATATGTGCTTTGTTGTCACTATACAACACCGACTTTAACTAAACCATGCTTCGGTTAGGTGTAAGAAGTGCGTTATCATACGCGCGCTGCAAATAAATTTCCAGCGAGTTGAACAAACGAAAGTGACTGCTCCCCTCATGGGCCTGGACAAATATAAGTACAACATAAAAAGAAAGAAGTAAGTATAGGATATAAAACAAGGAAGAGTGATACAAACAAAACCAGCTGCTTGGAAGTTATTTGGAGAAGAACACTAGGACTCCTGATCGATCTGCAAGCTTACAGTGCAAGGCCGGAGGAGCCTTGCAGTGTGTAGCTGTTGCGTCACTCTGGGCCATGCCGATACCCCATGTTGCTGTTGTGCGGACTTGCGTTCCTGAAGCAAGAAAAAATTGAAAGCAACCGGGCCAAATAGGCACAGCTGGCGATACAGGCAGCTACGAAACGGATATTACCCTATTACCCTAGCGGACAGACAACTAAGCTGTCAGTGCGCCTCAACACGTCCCCCCCCCCCCTGGCGGTGCTTGGAGGTTTTAGGACCATCATCTAAGATTGCGTAAAGTCATACAAATGTGGTCGCAATCGTAAAAGGATAGCCAACACTTTTACAGTCATGGTTAGTACAGTGACCAGCCGAGATACAACCGGCATTGCACGCGTGAGGTGATACTTGCACGACGTCACGATATACAGTACACTTAAGGCCGTACTCTATTCAGCAGAAAAAAATCCCAGACGATCACCCTAAGTTTTCTTGACGTATAGTGCCAGGTGATCACGCAGGCTGTGTTGCTAGAAAGATTTTTCGAGGGAAACATTATTACGATGTGCCCCACATTCGTCGCTTATACGAGGGAAATTCAATTCCAAGCAGGAGGGGCGACAGTCGGGCTAGTTGTGAATCTGACGTCGTGGCGAAACAGCGCATCGTAATGAGGACACGCAACAAAAGGAATCAAACGGGATGAGTGCTGTCCTGCGTCGATATTTCATGTCCAGCATACGTCAACATTGATTCGGGGCCCATGGGCCTCCAGCTAAACAAGTAAAGTATTATTCTTGCACTTCGATCGCACGTGTTGTATGTGCCATGTGTCTGCCACATGGGCCATGCAATATGATATAATAGTACACACATTAACGCTGGTCTCCCCGCCACCCCCACCCAAAACTAATATTCAAATGTTCGGGCTATAACGCACTGAGGCTACACCTGGGATATGAGGTGCGCCGTAGTGAAGAGCTGCGGAAAATTATTCGCCACCTGTGGATCTGTAACATGCGCCGAAATGTCTACAGACTGGCATTTTTGCGTTTCGCCTCCATCTGAGAAGCAAGCACTGCAACTGGGATCGAACCCGTGTCCTTGGGCTCAGCAGACCAACGCCTCAGCAACTGAGCCACCGCGGCGTGTAAGCGTTGCTGTGTCCAGTTTGTGCAAGATCTGCAAGCTATAGTGGGTCTTTTTTTTGCCCCGTGGGCCTTAAAGGATGTAAAAAATGGATGCGGCTTAGCTCAGCTAATTTTGGATATTGAAAGCAAAAGCTTGGCTTAGTCTGGTTGAGTCTTGGTTTCGCTTGGTGAAGCCTTTGATTTAGCTGTATTGCAGACCAGGTCTCAAAGCAGGTCGGTTCCGTGCAACGCTCACAGAAGGAGGCCGGGCGAACGCGGCGTCCATTCATGGCGAACGCACCGTCCTCGACGCCGGGCGCGAGACGAGTCACGTTGCCCGAAACGACCTAGTGCCACATGCATGGGAGGCTGCGGGGTTGGTTGGCTGCCTCGTGCGCAGCGGCGGTGGTGACCGCTGTAGGCGCCCACAGGCGCCAACAGCGGGCCCGGTGAATCACGTGATGCGCTTCGAGGGGTGTGTCGCCGGGGGTGTTTCCGGTAAAAAGGTAATTCGTGCATCCTCCACGCGATCACTGCACGAAAGTAGTCAAGATTTGCATTAACAAGTTCATAGGGTGCCCTCAGTTATAATGTGCTGCAAGCGAACACACGTGAGCGAGGGGTTGGTATTCTTGCTCAAGGTAGAGGGAGGCACGGGCTGCCTGCCGAGACCTTTCGGACAGGCAGAAGTACTTTGTTTTTCACATCCCTGCTCGGTCACACATGCGCTGCGATACCGGTGACGGACACATGGCGAGAAACACTCTCAGAGAAAAACACGCCCCCTTGTAATGAGCTATGAGAGCTGTCGCTGTAAACCTTTCACCGATATATCATTCCTCAGCGTAATGAAGGCCAGCTGCGTCTTGGCCGGTTTCTGATATGTTAAAAGCCATCTGATTGCCGCCGCTGATTGCCTCCGCACTGAAGATGAGAGAAACCTGTTTGTCGAAAAGTCAGAGAGATTTGCCGGGGCTTACAATCACCTGCATGCTTCTCTGCTGAGGATTCGGATGTAGAAAAAAAGGCCTCCGTAAGGAGCAGGGAGGAAGAAAGAAAAATAACTGGTGTGGCTTGACGTGCTCGGCGAACTATTTTTTTTAATTGCGTCGTTTAATTTATAGTTTTGGATAATAATAATAAGAAAACAAACTTTTCAGAGGCTGGCGCTGATTTTAGTGTCTGGTCTATGGTCCTAGAATAGTCTTCAGAGTTACAGGACCTAGTTCTAGGCGTTCAATATAGAACGATACTTTGCCTTGGACTAGTCAGCCGTTTATAAACGCTTCAAAATAGTCAAAAGGATCTTAGTTAATTGAGTTAGCAGTGCTGCAAACATTACCGACAGGATAATGTATATCCTACGCAAAGCTGAAATACTGCTAATTAGTCCTAAGCGACTGACTTCTAGGAAAACTAATTTTGGGGTTCCCTTCCACGAGTGGGCAAGCTTGTCGCTCTAATAATGGTAACGATTGCTTCATCTGCCTGGCAGCTTACTCTGAATTTTTGTGAGATATTTTTGCCCCTGACGCGCATCATTGAGGGCAATGACTATCTGGCAATTAATCATGTGGGAAGAAAAATCAGCAACGCTGTAAAACACATCCTACCCTCTGCTGCCTCGTTGACTTATGTTGGATATCTTGTACGTGGTAAAACAGCAATAATGTATCTCAGCCAGGTCGTTGTTGACAAAAAAAAGTATCCGTTAACAAACATATATCTTACCCCCGAACTATAATGATAGGGGAAGGGGGTAGAACGACCTTTTTTTGCGTCAACTATACCAAAAGAAATACAAGACAATTAGGAAGGAGTCAGGGTTCTACACATGCGGAAGCCGCTGCCTTTTTCTTCCTCGTAGAAGGCGCCTGACAAACCCTCGTTTGAGAACAAGCAAATAGTTTTTTCTAAAACACATTTGATCGTTCGCACCTTGGCGGGTAATTCAACACTTTTTAATTTTGCACAATCGCAATACACTCAAATTTATCTGCTCAAACATGGCATGCCGCTAACTTCCTTGCACTTCGTAAAATTTTAAAAGAAAGCAGAGCTGAGCATTTGAAGAAAGAGACCAGGTAAATGCAAAGAAAAGTAAGAAAGTAGGGAATAAACTGCGGAACCTGCTTTGGTGCGTCCGAGTATAGGCCGCTGAATAAAAACTGAGCAGGTGGATGCAGATTAATGAAGTCACAACGCCTTGAGGACCTATTCCTTCAGTACCTGGTCTATGACTTTATCGTGTACGAATTGTCAGGAGCGTTCCACAAGGGGGTATTCCTTTTACGCTATCTATCGAACCAGGATTGCCATGAGCAACAGTCTGGCTATGTAACTTACTCATGAGAATTGGTAGTGGGGGGCTTGTTGAATCAGTTTAGAATGGAAATATTAGTTGTACGGTCCTGACATGACGTACGCATTCGAGTCACTGCTCGGTGCCTGTACACGGGCACAAAAAAAGCTGACGATTCTAACAGCGGAGCTGTTTGAGCGCTCCCAGTGTCCGGCGGTGATGGCCGTCACGGCAACCGACGGTACTTCGCCGGGTAGACCGATGGCGCCATCGCCTCGACGGTCGTCCATACGCGATCTCGTCACGCAGCTCAGCTCCACCTCCCTTTTATGCACCGACGTACTGCCAGACCTCCGTGGGTGAGCTTCAAGTACGGATAGGAGCCCTCAAAAGTAATTTTAGAACGCTATCGTAAATTTATACGAATTTCTTCTTCCCTAAACTACATGGCCGCATTGGTGTGCGTTTAAAGAAGTCCTCCCTAATAGAAAAAAAGCTTCCTGTAAACAGGTAATGCCTGCCATAAAGCCAGTAAGACAAATATGTTCTGATATTCACAAAGCCTTGCCCCAATTGGTTATGATGGCTCCTGTACATACTGCGGCGGGTGGCTTTGTGAGCGACCACCGCATCTGCGGGAGGGGGCTGCAGCGTGCAGAAGTCGCCAAATATCGTTGCGGTAGTGAAGCGATAGTTTTCCGTACTGGAACCGTACTCCTTGGGGCGTACGCTCCCACTGCTGGGCCGCCACCTTCGGATTCTTACCGCGGGAACAGAAGAACTCCAACATGGTACGATGGCCGTTCAGTGCTGGAACTCTACTCGTGCGCCAGGGCACGCGGCGCACGGTACCCCCCCCCCCCTGCACCCCCCCCAAATATGTGCACCAATACATTACCAGATCTCCGCGGGTCAGCTTCGAGTACGTACATACCGCGAAGAGTGTCGTCGGGACCGACCCCCGCCCTTTCGGGAGGTAGACACCAGCGCGCTAAACTCAGGTCCGCTGTTTCAGCAGATTTGACAGGTGTGGAACTGGCTTTAATTTTTAAATGCAGAGCATTTCTTAGCCTCGCCTGTTCCTGCGTCGGACGGTGTCAACAGTTTCGCGTCCCCAGCAGGTGCGCCTCTCCTTCCCTCCTCTCTCTCAACAGCAGCTTGCGCGCGCATGCGTCGTAGTCAGCCCGTTCGCTCCGTCGCGGTCTCGGCGTAACAGGTGCGTTATAGCAGCGCGGTGGGGCGTAGAAGGGCGCGCGCTGCTTGCGCATGCGCGCTCTCCCCCCCGTACTGCTCTCCCTCTACTGCGCGCGCTGCCAATATAGCGGCTAGCGGTCGCTCGTGTTTCAGTCACTGCGTTGCTCCTTCCTTCCTTGGTTGACGCTCGTGCCCACGTTTACTCGTGTCTGCTACTCCAGCATCACGGAAGAAGCGATGGAAGCAACACTGCCTTCGATCAGTACTGAGGCCCCAATGCTCTGCATTTACTCGTGTCCCCCTCGCGGGAAGGCGCGGGAATTTTGTTTTAATACCTTCTCTATCTCTTTTAAACAGCTAACTTCAGAGTAAACAAAATGCTCCTTCTGAGCCCTGTACAACAGTCCTGGGTAATCTTAAAACAGGGCTTTGCACCAGTCTGTATTTGTAAGTTCCTGCCTCTGATGAAGCGATAGCTTAAAAGAGGCATATCAAACTAGGCCGAAACCTGTAATTTTTTGGTAGACTGGGGGAGGGTTTTTATGGCCAATACTACCATTGCAAAGCTTCTTGTCTGCTGTTTTGTTTCCTAACGCACGTTGCATTTGAAACACTTACGCCGGATATTAGATGCTCAATCCTCGGAAAAGTTGTGCATATCAGGAGAATACGAAAGTTTGGCAATAGGATCGATTGTGTGCGTGTGACGGTGACTGGAAAGAAATTGTACGCGTCGCCTCAAAAACATTTTTGAAGCTCCTGGTGAAGCTTTGGTTCCATGTTAACGCTAAATTTAGCGAGGAAAGACTGATCTTTCAATTTACCTTGTTCTCAATACAGCTGTTTTCTTTTCCATCCCTTTTTCGTCACGTCTATCGATCTTCGGAATGATGCAGGTTGCCTTCGTTGTCTATGTAATGCATCCTTTTTCTTCGCTGTTTCTTTTCTTCATTTACCCAACACAAAATGTAAATCAGCAAACGAGGCAAATACGCCTTTGATATGGCAACGCATGGTGCTTTTCGAAAACAGCGTCTGATCTCGGGTTTTTCTTTCTAAGTACCTCGGCTAGCACGGCCGCTCGCTTTATGCGGCTGACGTACTCAGCCTGGCCTGCAAAAATGCTCCAATAAGTTGCAAAAATTTAGGGCCGCGCTCTTCGTTGAACATTAGCGCATGCCATTTGAGACTTTGCTGGTTTTGAACAAGTACAATTGGTTATGTATCGCGTGAACCCAACTACCATTAGGCGATGTGCCGTTAGGGGTTCTCAATTTACAACGGCATTATTGTTTTAGTTCGTCAACTTGTGTTCAACTAGGTAAATGTATTTTGTACCGAAGTCTATGCGGGTAGGGTACCATGCATTTTTTGTCTATGCGAAAGAAAATTGGTCCCTTGCCTGCGGCGTTCAAATAAACTTCCTGGTGTGTGGGCTATTACCACGCGGTCACCACCGAAGTCGCATGCGGTTCAAAGCATTGATTTGAACCTCAAGTCTACAATTCTCGGCCCTTGTATCTCCATTTTGACTAGAGTATTCATAATAGGCACCATATTTAAGATGAAAAATATTTAAAGCTTCAGCTTACACGTCTCACCACTTGGGTATGCGTTTGGTGAAAATAAGTTACCAACAGGCACCATTTTCTATACCAGCAAAGTCTCGGGAAGTCGTTGATTGTTTCTTTAAGGTTTTCCGCTTTCTAAC